>NC_056731.1:107586161-107756161 GCF_019279795.1 Protopterus annectens | reverse complement strand
AATTTTGTACATAAGCCAGAAGTCAGAGAGGCAAATGAGAAAAACAGCCAGATTAATTATACACAGCATTCCGGTATGGATTTAAAAAACATAAAGGGCTTTTAGGATTACTATACAAATGTAGAGTCAGAGCAGTTGGGCTTCTAATTACCTTTTATAACCAAATGAGTGCATTTGTACCCACATCTGAGCAGTGTTTTGTACAATTATCCAGGAACCTTATTTCCAGACTACAGCAATTATTTCCTGTTGAGAACATGAAGTTCTGCCTCCACACTGAAAGAAACTCATGAGAATGTACGAGTGTGGTGTTCGCACTGCTATATAATGGTTAGTATTCATAAATAGGAAGAGGTCAGAAAATGCAACCTTTGTTGAGCAACAGCTTTCGTGTTTTGGCTCAATTAAATATTGCATCATTTCACTGGAAGATCAAGAAAAGGAGCAGCAAACTATTTATTCAAGCAATATGATATCAGTTCCTAAATGTAACTAGCAAAGCCTTTGTGCAAAATGCACCTCTGCCATATAGGCTCATAGCAGTTACTAGGCTTTTTTAAGTGCAGGGAACCATTGAGTAACCTAGCCTAAAGTCATACTTGCTCCCAAACACTGTCTGGTTAAGTGACTTGCTCAAGGTCACACAATAAGCAAATGAGGGTGGAGGGAATCAAACCTTGTACTACAGCTCACTACCCTAACCCTCTAAGCCAACTGCCAGGTCTATATCCCTGGAGCATGCCTCCATATGACTTGTTTGTTCTGACATCTGCAAAATCAGAACCCTTCAGCTTTGAAACTGATTGAGCCTTACTGCTAAATACTGTGAAAGTAACTGCATAAAATATCTCTGCATTGAAGTTAAAATACATAACGTAACATCTTCTATGTCAATATACATTTATTTATTGCAATGTGATATATGTATGCTTTATATATATATATATATATATATATATATATATATATATATATATATATATATATATATATATAAACCTACTTTTCATTCATTAATAGGGAAAACCAACTACACACAAGAATCTTTTCAGGGGAGACTTGAGAGCAGAGAATATTAATGTGACTTGCTCAAATTCACACAGTAGGTGAAGGCAATCAAGTTCTGAACTACAGAATGAAACTCACTGATAGCTCATAGCTTTCATCCTCTGCTCTAAATTACCAGACACTATATGTATTCACACACACACACACATACACACACACACACACACACACACACACACACACACACACACGTATATATATATATATATATATATATATATATATATATATATATATATATATATAGAGAGAGAGAGAGAGAGAGAGAGGGGGGCGGGGGGGGTATGCACATACACACAGACACACACATGCACACCCTTATCTTAAATGTTAAGTTCCCTTCTTCTCCATCAAGTCAAATAAATATCAGAAAAAATCTCAAAGTTCTACTCTTCAAGCCAGCCAGTGGATATATATCTCAAGTACATATGGAAATGTCTGTATACAGTATGACTATTCTATTGTCTGGGTGCAGAATTACAAATATCAATATTACTGAGCACTATCATCTTTCAACTGCACTCTCTATACTGAATTACTACAGCTACTCTCTTATACAGTTGCTATAATATTCTGAGAAGACAGATACGTTGAAATATATAACAACTACAGATTGCAGTTCTTAGAAATGCACTGCATACCCATCCAAGGCTTGCATAGTTTGATGCCATTGTGCAGCAGTGCATAAACTAAATGTATGTTAGCAGCACAGTCATGTAGGTAGCTGTACTCTGGTGTGCAAAGTCACATATGATCAGCACAGTAAATGCACAAAGCAGATAGGTCTATACAGTGATCTACATACACAGTAGTACAAGGCAAAATCCAAAAAGTGACCTCATGCCATGTGCAAAACTAGTAAGAAAAAGTTACTTCACAGACTGCTACATCTGAAAATACAACTGTAAATACAGAGGCTATGCTGTGTGTGGTAGCACATCCCTCAGCAGGACAGCACAAAGCTGTCTACATAGTATTTGCAGATGTAATGGTATGATGTCCCCATCTATGTCCTTCTGTCAGATGCATAAAAGGGGAGAAAGGGGATGCCGAAGTAGGAAAAAGGAAAAGTTAGGGATACATGGAAGGACAATGTATAGGAGTGTGCAGTTTGGGAGTAAACATGGTATCACCTTTTTTGTGGAGATAGGATCCGTTTTTACAGAGAGCAGCGAAGGGGAAAGTTTAGAAGGAGAATACAGAAAGGAAAGGTGGTAATTTTGGTGCAGGGGCAGACAGACACACATAAGGAAAACATAGACAAGTAGGAGACATTCTACATTTAGCAGGATGGGGAGACATGGGATGAGCAGAGACAGAGGACTTGCAAATAATACTGGGAAGGACTAGACAATGCACAGGTTGTGGGGTGTGACACAAAAGGAATGGGGTATATCAGGCCAGGGGTAGGGTAAGGTTTGAGTACCTGCATGATATCAGCTCAGAACTACCATGATCTACCACCAGCTGATGGACTGGGGATGCTGGCAATAAATTCTCCTGTAATGGCTTTGATGCTCAAGGTCAGGCAGATGAACAAATCTGCAGTTTGCTTCAGGAGACTCTACATTCTGGTCATGTATTTGCCCGCTGCCCTCTGCACTCTAGCCTCTACCATTTGCTTAAGATGTAGCTAGACCATCTCAAGCAATGGTGCTGGCCTATTTGCTGGTAATCAGTCAACACCACCATCCAGTGAGGAACTCACTGCCTCATCACCCACACAACCACAGCTTTAGAAGGGGTGAGCCACAGACAAGCCAATGGCTGACCATAACTATCTTCCGGACCTGAAAGGAAGAGATTCAATGGGAAGTTTGACATAAGCAAACCTATCTTACCAACAGAATGGATGTAATTATAATGCAAGTCAGCAGTTGTCAGTATAACGTGCCCTGTCTGGTTCCTGATTTAGGCTACATGGTCTATGTCTTGCTCTGCTTGTGCAGAAAGAGACCATGACAGGTATAAGAGAAGATACTAAAATAACACTTACAACCTACAGTCCTATGCATGTAGATTAGCTGGCAGGTGTTTGTTCCCTTTTTATAAGTTAACATACCTACATAAAAGTATGGCCCTGGTACACACAAGGCAGAATGCAGACACCCTGAGATGGTTTAATAAAATCCTATCACATAAATGTCCCTGCAGTACCCCATAATAAATATAGTAGGCATGTTACATTACATGCTTCCACCAGCTTTACCTGACTAGTGCTATTCTCTCTTAGACAAAGAAGAGCCAGCGCTAAGAACAATTCCCAAAACATAAAAAATGTATAGTGCAATCCACTTTCTATATAAAATAAAATGGCTAATTATAAAATAAAATAGCCAGATTCGCCACCAGCAACAAATCATCAACCCATCACTGTGAACCTCTCCACAAACTCAACTGGCTAGAACTTCCCAACTACCTCTCCTACACTCAGCTCACCTATGCTCATAAACTCATATTCCAGCCATACCTCTGTCCCTCCCTCTCAACTACCTTTAAAATGCACCACACCCAAAGACTTCTAAGATCAAACAATCAAAACCTTATTGAGGTTTACAGACCCCTCCACCCCCCAGGACAAAACCTCCTGTCCTTCTCACTAGCACGCCTATGGAACTCCCTTCCCCCCTCCATTCGTACAATTGCTAGCCTCCCATGCTTTAAAAAATCACTTCACTCTCATCTAACATCCACATGGGAATGCTCCTGCTCCCGTCCCTCATAACCTACTCTCAACTCTTTTTTCTCTTCTCCTTCTCACAAATCCCAGATAGCAAATTCATGCTTGCTTGCAGTATACAACTCCTTACTTGTACCTAGCAATCTCTTAGCCTACTGCATCTAACTACCTATCCTTAATCCCACTAGGAGAAAAAAAAAAAAAACATTCTATTTTTAATATTTTTGCATTTATTACTTTTGATTGAAATATGTTTGATCTGTCTTATAACCAGAAATTGTACAATGTTAATCTCTGTAATCTTCATGTAATCTATGTGTGGAACTTAATCTTTGTATAATCTGTATGTGGAGCTTTTCTCCCCAGGACTCCATTGAAAACAGGTTCTTTAGGCCCAATGGACTATCCTGGTTAAACAACTACAAATAAATAAATAAATAAATATCATTCAGGGGACTGTTGCCTAACCTCTTTTTTCTATTCATGGAAACCATCAGTGTGTCAGCATTGCAGATCATCATATTGATGTCTGTATTGTATTGTTCCCCTGACCTGGTAATGTCAGTGGTTGAGGTCAGCATCTCCACCAGGCCATACCAGCTATCAACTTTATGTAATTGACTAGCATGGGGACCACTTCCTCAAATGGCTGTGAAGAATACCATGCAGGCTGTCCCTACTGGTCACTTGCAGAGGTAGCCATTGCCATATGAATATCATCAGAAAATGGTAGTTGTAAATCGTGCATGTAACATGCATTCTGAATCTTCAGTAGTACTGTGTGCACATATGCAGAAATGTGAACGTATTTACCAGTGCAAGTCCTGCATGAGTGCAGCCAACGGATATCAGAGGCATGCCTAAGCATCAGCTGCACTTCATTCTGTAGGTGCTCAGAAGTTAAATAAAATTATTCATGAACCTCAAATGGTGCAAGATTTCATCTGCATATGTACTGTGTAAATAGGTATAAAGTTGCAGAGTTGGAGAAAGAACCACCAAGTTGTGCACTAACTAATGCACATCATAACACTATAAATCATGATGTTTTCCATGTAGTTGTAGACCACATACTATGCAACTGTTTTATGAATTCCAGACTCCCAGACATTGCACATTTGCAATTAAAAATGCTGAATGGTCAACAAAAGAGTATTAAATATGGTATTTACACATTAAAGTACACTTAACTTTTGCTGAATATTCTATAGATGTGTGTGATTAACACATGCTGAATGATCTTTATTATGTTTACAATATGGTACTTATATGTTAAAATGTATATATGCACTATTAATTTATGATGAATGTTTGTGCAAGTGTGTGTAATGTGGAGTTTTTTCCATAGGCCTCTGCAGAAAATGGGCTTTGCCCAGTCAACCTTTCCTGGTAAACCTAGGCAAAAATTAGGCACAATTCATTATAACCCATCTCATCAAAACAGGAATTACTAAAATAAGTACATCAGAAATCAAGGATTTAGTGGGGATTGCCTCCACATCATCAAATGTGGCTGGATATGCATTCTACATCTTCCAAACGTATTATAAGCCACCTCTGACATCACCCATCTGTGGAACAAAGGAACTGAAACTAAAAAGAGTTGAATATTGACAAATTCTCTTTCATACAAAAAATGCATTTTGCTAATCTGCAGGGTACAGAAGAGTAGTACAGTATGGCTAGATGCACTAATTCAGTGTTGCATTTTCTGAAAAGGCTCCAGTCAACAATGGCACCCATTTTTTCCATGTAGTTTAGTGGAAATGGAGGTGAGCAAGAAGAAGAAGAAGGAATGGCCACAGACAGGAGAAAAAGTTATGTGGCAGTACTGAAAGATGAGAAAAGGGGTGTTCAGAAGGACAGAAAAACAGAAACGTGACAAGCTAGCAGGGCGTTGTAAATGAATAAGGAATAGGATTTAAAAAGACCAGCGGTAAGAAGTATAAGCAAGAAGGGCTGTTAACAGATATGACATGTTGGACAATGTTATTTTACCCGTACTTTTTGCCATTACAGATATGAAAATATTAATTTACATAGGAACTGAGATTTTCTGAGGTATCTTTTGAAACCATTTGTTAGCTGAGAAGTTTTTAAATGAACATAAAAAGAAAAAAAAATCTATCTCATTGAGACATTTTGTTTTCCAAAATATAGACGTGATTAAAAAGGAAAATCGTATTGCAGTTTAGGTTAGTTTAGATTTGAGGAAGAGGATTTTTTTTTTAAAGATTGTTAAACAAATGTGAACAAATACCCAAATGATTTGTTGTTTAGGGTGGAGAGTGAAAAGGCCAAATATTATGACATTTTTGAACAAGTGGATAGGAAATGTATTAGTAATGTGATAAGAAAGCAGGGCAAAATAGATAGGGACCTTAAAGAATACAAGGATGGCACAGCACATCCCAAACCCTTTTTTTAGATTCAGGGAACACGAAATAAGGGATAACAACAATATTTGTCTTCCTGACAATGTTCACCAGTTTGGTGAACCTGATTTTGGACAGTCTATCCACCAAGGAGAAATCCCTTTAGATCGTTCTCACCTTCCACCTCTACGGAGATCAAACAGAATAAGGAACAAACCATAAGTTTATTACAACTATAACAATTATGGGAGGAATTTGGGAAGGAAAACATGGTATTAATAGATCAAGAACCAGAAGTTATTTCCGTCGTGGACAGGGTCCATTCATACAAAGGTTACAAAGTTTTTAATTACAGTGGTCTTTCTATTAATGCTCAACATTTCAATTTATTTTCCAAAGGTTTCAAATTTATACCATTAAGGAAGGTTAATGTGTCTGGGGCTATAGTAGATTTGAAACTCTTTATCAGGAAAAATAATTTAGCCTTATTATTTAACAATCAAAAGTACAACAACAAATTGACAACACCCCTGAGGAAAAAAGGCACCTTTAATCCCCCCCCTCCACCCCAACTCAAAAACTTAGAAAATATTATGGAAAAGGAAATTAGGAAAGAAATTAGCAACCATAGGATATATTCCAATCTTTCCAAAGATGAAAGAGACTTACAAGATTCCTTAAAAACTGACCATTCCTTGAGAATCATGCAACCGGACAAAGGTCGAGGGACTGTTTTGATGGATAGCATTCTTTATGAGTCCAAAATGAAAGATGAGCTTAGTGATATTTCCAAATATGTTTTGGCTTCTATTAATGAGGTTAATATAGCCAATTCTAGAATTCATCTTATGCTCAATTACTTACTTTTAGAAAGTTCCATTAATTTGGACACATTTAATTTTCTAATGAACAAACACCCCAGGGTTTCCTCAGTGTTTGGTATTCCCAAAGTCCATAAGAACACATTGCATTCCCCACTTAGACTAATTGTTTCTTCAGAAGGTGCTATTACATCGCCCCTTTCTAAATTTATGGACATTAAACTCAAAGATCTATCTTTGGTAGGTCCAGCAGTTTTAAAGGACTCCTGGGATTTTCTCAGACATTTGAAACCTGAACTTTACAACGATAGTTTGTTATTTGTAACATTGGATATAGTAGATCTTTTTGGCTGTATACCCGATGATATAGGATTACAATGGCTGGAAGATTCCATGAGTACATTTGGAAATTTTTCCAATGATGATTTTACTAATGTTCTTTTGTTAATGGAGACTATTCTCACTAACAACTATATGTATTTCGAAGGTGAATTTTACAAGCAGATTAAAGGTGTGGCCATGGGGGCCAGGTGTGCCTCTACATATGCCAACATTGTTCAGACTTGGTGGGAGCATATATATGTCCTCAATTATTTTGTGGAAAGATTTCTTGAATTCCTGACCTATTTAAAAGGAACAACAAATTGTTTGGATTTTACTTACAATTTGGACTATCAGGAACTCAATTACCTGGATGTTTGTATTACAAAGGACAACAGCAAGTTTTCATCCAGAGTATACAGAAAGAATACTTTCTCAAACTCGTATCTCCATTTTAGTAGTGGGCATCCATTCTTTCAAAAGAAAAAACTCATAAAAGGGCAACTGGTCAGGATTAGTCGCATGACGTTCAATGACAAAGATTTTATTGTTGAATGTAGTACAGTGGATGACATGTTTAAAGAAAGGGGTTACCCTGCCAGTTTAATTCAACAAATTACTACAGAAGTCTTGGAAGGTAGATCCAGTAGATTCGCACCCATTTTAGGACAGGATGTTTGTTTAGCTGTTGCTTCATTGTTTTCCAAACAAATTAATTTGAACAATGATTGGGATGATGCTTATATTTTGGACTTTAATGGAGACTCAGGAGTTATAAGAAAAGCTATTAGTAGAGAATGGGAAAAATTTAAAGAAATTTCAGATCTAGAGCAAATTTGCAAAAGTCAGTTACAATTTACATACAGAAGGGATAGGAACTTTAAAAATTTCTTTGAGTTCGAAAAGGGCTCTGGTGTACCATCCAACTGCGCAAAGACCAGCACCTTTAAATGTGTTCATGTTCTCAGTGCACCTACATATTTAATGCTCCTTCCATAGAAATTTTGAGTAGGAACAGAATTATTAAGAGTAATTGTTATTGAAATTGTAATACAAGTGGACTGGTATAGCTTGTCTTTTGTAAGGAATGCAAATCCTTTTACATTGGCAAGACTGAGAGAAAACTCAAAACTTGTATATATGAAGATCTTTACAAGATGAGTAAGGCGAATTTAAATAATGCACTTTTCTGCCACAAGACAGTTTTTCATCAAGCATCATTTTTATTTTTTGTCTTGGAAGTTGTGCCTAAGGAAATAAGAGGGGACATGTGGGAAGCTAAGTTAGAATACAGTGAGCTCTATTGGCAAATAGTATTGGATGCCACAAAACAACCAGGGCTAAATTACATGCTTTCCATTTTGCCTGTACTGAAATTAAGAGCTGTCAAATTGTAAAAAGTTTTTATGCCCCTCGAGGGCAGTAAGTACTATGTCACGTCACTTACTTCTATACATATGTATTTACAGTCATTTAAATCAAATCTTTTTAGACGTGAAAGATTGTATAATTAATTGTATATACTTTAAAGTACTGAGTACATTAAGGATTTTTTATTGTATATCTATTTAATATTCAGTCATTGATTTTAACAAGCTTTGATTCTTTTTAAAATAGTTTAAGTCACTTCCATTGGTTCCTATTTAATTATTTAATTGTTTTACCAACAGTGATTGGTTTTCCTGTTACAAGTTTATTATTTAAACAAGTGTAGGGTAGTCAAGTGTGTGTATCTGATGAAGTGTTTTACGAAAATGCAATTTTTAATTTATAGCGTTAATCACGCATTATTTGTTACTTTTGTGGAGTGAATAAACAATTATCTTCGGCTCGTTCTCCATTTGGATGCTTTCAGTGAATTTTGGTTCTGGTTACAGTTGCAGTTGCTCACTGACATCAATTTTCGGTTACTAAATGTGAACAAATACCTATTCATACCTTACATCTCCTTATTCTCTCTTCTTTCCTCACTTCCTTAATTCTATCACTTTCCCTCCCATGGCTTTCTCAGTAAATAAACCATAAGCCTGCTTTTCTCTCACTTTATATTGCAATTCCTGTTTGTATCATACTAATCTATCTTTAATTTCTCTATACACTGGCTAAAATTTCTGTAACTGTTAAATTGTTACCATATAACTTGTAACTATTCTTAACCAATGTTTTCATATTATGTATACTTTGGTATAATTATTTAAACTGTAGTAGTTTTTTGTATTATTTTTAAAGAGTGAAAAAATGTTCTTAAAATGATTTGTAATACTTTGGAGCTATTCTTACCTGGCCTCCACTAAAATAGGTTCCTACCCAGTCAGACTTTCCCAATAATCATGTTGCAATAAATAAATAAATAAGAAATGCATGTAGTTAAAAATAATGGATGAAAGTAGATTTTGTTCTAAGACATGGCAGGTTTGAATTACTATGCATGTGGAAGAAAATGAAACACAGCATATATCAGATGTAATTATTCTAAATTAAAAAAATAAATAAATATTAAGAACTGGGGAATGGTCTCATATAAAGCAAGACTATAACAAATGAAGATACAGGCAATTGGAGCAGTTTATGCATTCTGTAATAAATTGTAAATTGATTTGCAGAAAATGTAGTAGTGAAGACTACTTCTGGTTTGATTGCCTTTTATTGTTAAGAAGAAAGCACTGAAAGTGAAGGGAAAGGGAATTTGTGAGGGAGAATTAGAATGGCAATAATACTAAATACATATTTAAAGAGGAAAATGAAAATGAGTTACACATAATGTGCAAAGTTTATGGAGAAAATGTGGTATTAAAATGCAAGGATGTGTGTGGGGGGGGAGAAGTAGTGGATAATGACAGAAGTAGTGTAGTAAGTACAGAAAACACTTTTAGAAATAGATGAAGGGAAAGAATGAGGGCTAGAAATGGGATTTATTAAAGAAGATGTTAAACGGCGGAAAGAGGATGATGAAAAATGAAGCACATAGAGATGCAAAAAAAAGAGAAAATTGCTATTAATACAATATTGATTACAGCTGATAGTATGATGAATAATGTAAGAATGCTGGTTGTTTATGAATGACATGAGATAGTGAATGTAAACTAAATATGTTTATTAAACACTAGGGGTCAGCGTCCAAAAGGGCTGCTTTCAGTGCATGTCCACCCCAATTCAAAAGGTCCTGCTGTCAGTGTAAGTGACTCACTTCGGTGTAAGACCTATCTATAAACAGGCTTACTACAGAGACTAGATCCCAAAACACCTGCTCACTCTCAGCCATCTCTTAGTTTAAGTGGTCATTTGCACTGAGAGCAAGTCTTTTGGAATTGGTCAGTAAAAAAAGAGAAAAAAAGAAAAGTTTGAGTCGTGGGGAAAAGCTTTTCTATGGAGTATAGGTGAGGATGTTATTGCTGGAATGTCTAAAAGGGTATTAATTTGTGACATAACGATTAGAAAGAAGATATTAAAGGTGATCGTGTTGCATTTGCTCTGAAGAAATGAAAATGTATGTCATTGTAAACATGAGTAAAATTCTAGTGGGGACTTGAATTGTAGTTTGAAAAAAGAAAATTTTAAAATAACAGAGAATACAAAGGTTATGAAACAGGTAATACATCATGGAAGATTAGTACTAGAGAAACAGAAAAAGTATACTTGCATGCAAGGGAATTTGTAAGTAGAAGGTTTTTTAATTGTTTTCAGAGGATATGAAGAAGGTATAGTGGGTATGAGAGTGACAGGCAGCTTTTTCTGGGCATATGGTTGTTAGGTCCAGGATTGGTGAAAATGAGGTCATAATTAAGGAAGAAAGTGCACCAAAGAAATTGACAGGTAAAATGGCAAAAACTGATTGTACAAAAGCAGAGAAAAGTTTACTGTGGAGAGAGCAATTGTCTACGAGACTATTTTATAAGATGTGATCATATTGGTAGATAGTGTATAAAAACATATAATAAAATATATTTAGAGGTAAAGAAAGAAGACAGAAAAACTGGAAAGAGTGATATGATGGGGTTAAGAAGAGGAGTGAGGAATTAATAGAGGAGAAAAATCAGAGTTTTGTGCAAGTAGAAACACAATATTCAATGTGTATGAAAATTACATGGTATGCCTCACTTCACCCCTTATAAGAGTGCACCTCCTATTTATGCAGGGTCATATGACCTGTTCCCAATCAGTTCATCCAATGCATTGTTTAGATAACTGCAAGCTGTCAACACTTTTAATTCTTAGTGGAAGAGTATGCCACTGTATTTTTTTAAATTCCTTAACTACCTTTGGCACATTAGCAAATTCATCATTATTTCTTCCACTCTGTATATGATTGTTAAATTCAACTCCCATTGTTGCTGCCATTATATTATTATACTTACATTTAGAAATTAAAATAAGATCACCTCCTACAAGCCTGCAACTGAAAGTAAAAAAACTTTCAAAGTCTATTTTGATAACTCAAGATCCTTATGTTTATAATCTGTTTGATGAAGGACCTTTGAATTTTCTCCAACCCATGAATCTGAACAATGTTGTAACTGCATACTGCCACACAATATTCAGTATTAGGCCTAATAACTGCCTTATACTAAGTAACCAAAGTAAGGCAGATTGCCGCATGTAAAATACAACTAAAACAAACAAAAAAATATGCAGACTAGATAGAGGTGATTATTGAAACCAAAACAGTTAAGTGCTTTCATTTACAATAACTAAAGTTCATCAGAACTAAAACAAATGTTAAATCATTGAGTTTATATAGTAAAACTAATTATACCTCATTAACATAACTCAATTAATGAGCAACATTTAAAGAGGTACCACCAATCTAAATAATTTAAAAGAATGCATTAACTACTTAATAAATTACAAAATCTTTTATAACCAGTACGATCTGAGCATTGTACAAAATAAAGTAATAATTTAGCTTCCCTCATCTTTAAAACAGGGTCTTTGGATACCATCTCATTGATACCTGAGTTTACTATGTGTGGTTAAACACAACTGCCATAACAGTTTTCTATAATCTGAATATATTTCCCAAGCCCTCCTCTTGGAAGAGGTACCACAATTTCAAGAATACCAAAACAATTTTTTTTTTAATTTTCATGAACTATAGTGTATTTGAACAAGGCACTCTTATTACTGGCCCTTTGTATATCATACACATGCTCATAAATTCTCTGTATAGTGGCTGGTCCATCTTGCCCACAGAAAATGTCGGACAAGATGTACATTTAGCTAAATACACCACCCCACTAGTAGCACAGTTACCATTTAATAATACTGTACTATTAAATATATTCGATAAAACTAACTTCTTCCCTGTAGGCAAATACAAGCACTGTTTACATCTGTGATGATAGGAGGTACTGCCAGCCATGCCAGGAGAAATAAGGCAGTGGATATGTTACATATGCCAGCACAGCCAGCTGGAATTTTGTAAATAATTATATGACATTTGTATATCAAACTAATTTGTTAAGAAGCTTGCACTGAAAAGGTATTTGTGAGGTTTATTTGTGTTAAACTGTATCAACAGTGCACCCTGCTGAAAGGAAAAGAAATGTACATATATTATTGAAACTGAATTAATTGTATATTGATATGTATTAATGAATGAACGCACTGATGTATATCCACTTCGTACTTGTAATGAAACGGAATGTGGTATAAATTTATAATGTAATAATAAATTTTAAATTTAAAAATACATTTGAAATATAAAAACTGTTCAATATCATGTCACTACCTATATATTAAAAAACATTTGATGTTTATCACCTCTTCAAACCTGGTGGAGAGTCTGCTCCTAAAATCAATTGCCGTAGTGTTTCTTTTTGCTCTAATCTATTGTTGAGGTCCCCCACAAAAATACCCTTTTCTACTTGGTCTAGTACAAAAAATTCAAACTTTTTGAATTCTTCACAATTGTTCTTATCTTTGTTTTTAATGGCTAATGTGTGTTCATATATTCTGCGCTTCAAAACCCTAACAGTTTTGCCTACATAGTAACTATCACACAATGTGCATGAGGCTAAATAAACCACATAATCACTGTGGCAGTTGAAATACTTCCATGCCCAAAAAGTTCTTTTCATATGTTTTAAAGTGACAAATGAGGTGTTACTGATGAACCTACATTGCCTGCAGTCCTTGCAAGAAAAAGTACCTTTTTTAGTACTAATGTCCCTAACTTGTTTTCCTACCTTTGAATCCATAGTCTCCAGAATTTGTTTGATGTTGGTAACTGTTTTGTACGTAAACCTTGGTCTGATCCCCAAACTATCTACTAGATCTCTATTTCCTAAGATGATACTCCAGTTTTTCTCTATGATGTTTTTGATACACCAGATTTCATTAGTGATAGGTAATGGGAATGCTGTATAAAAATCACTTTGATTTTTATTGTCACTGTTAGTGTCTTCTAAATTTGTCGGGGGTCCTATTAAAAAGTCCGTAGAAGTCAAGATGGGCTTTGCTACATTATCCCTTAGTTTAATGACTTCATGCTCCAACTTTTTTATCATATTATTCTTATAACCTCTTTGTATAAACAACTTCCTCAGTGTGGCTAGTTCCTCCTTGTAAACGTTATCATCTGATGTCAACCTGCTCAACCTAATCATCTGGCCTTTAATTACACTCTTTTTCATATGTTGCGGGTGAAGACTATCTTTATGTAGATATTGATTAGCAAAGCAGGATTTTCTATAAATCTTGCTTTGAATTTTCCCATCAATAGGGTCTATCTTTAAATTTAAATCCAAATAATTAATTTCTTTACCATATCCACTATGCTTAAAAAATAGGAAATCAGTAGTGTTGTTTAAATCGTTTGTCATGTTTTCAAACTCACTCTTCTCACCAGCCCAGAGGAAAAACAAATCATCTATGTATCTGATGCATAGTTTGACTTTACTAAAACTAGGATGACTTTTCAAACACCTTTGCTCCCAGTTTGCCATTACTATATTTGCAAAGGCTGGTACCACCCTGGCCCCCATTGCTACACCTGATGTCTGTTTATAGAAGGTTTTATTGAAGGAAAAAAAATATTGTCAAGTATTATTTCCATCAAGGAACATAATGTGTTGACTCTATCAGCCTTAATGTTTGTATTGTGTGTTAAATAATCTCTCATAAATTCAACCCCTTCTTCCTGGTTGATTGAAGTGTAAAGACTACGTACATCTAAAGTGGCAAAATTAACCCCTTCCCATGTGGTATCTATCTTGCCCATTATTTCCAACAGGTGCCAAGAATCTCTTGGTTTAAAATACTATCTAACCAGATAGAGATGTTTTCAGTTTTAGAATATCTAGCTGATACAATAGGCCTAAAAGTTAAGTCTTCGGAATTTGTTTGTAACTTCGGTATTCCAAAGAAATTGGCCATTTTTGGATGATCCGTTAGTAAAAAATCATAATCACTCTTTTCTAACTCTCCCTGACAAAACATGTCAAATAATAGGATATCTATTCTTCTAAAACTGATTTTTATTAATTCAGAAGTAACCTTCCGGTAATTGCTTGTTGTTCATGACTATAATTTTGCCACCTTTGTCTGCCTTCATTACCCTGACTTCTGGGGTGTGTGCAAACTGTGCAAAGGCTTTACTTTCTGCTTCAGTCAGATTGTTTTTTTCAGTAGTGGCCTCAATCTTCTTAAATTCTGTTTCACAGATTTTTTGAAACACATATAATGTGTTAACTAGTGGAGGGTTGCAGGTGCTCGGTCTACTACGTAGTTTTCCTACTTGTTTGTTCTCTTGGTTGATATCGTTTAAAATATATTTTAGGTTTAATTTTCGTAAAAATAACCTGACATCTACAAGTAGTCTACCTAGTTCTACCTTGTTAGAGGGAATAAACGTAAAACCTTTAGATAAAACATTATTCACGTCTTCAGACAAACAGACATCACTTAAATTTATAACATTCAGTGAAAATTCATTGTCCAAGTAGGGTGGAATTACCACCTCCTTTTGTTTTTCTGTTTCCCTCTTTGCTGTGTTGAATTGAACCACCTGGTAGTCCTTTTCCACTGTGATTTCCGTTGGTGAAAAGGAGCATTTTCCTGCTCATTGTTTTGGCTCACCACCTCTGCATAGCTAGAATTTGTCACAATCCCCTTGTTTGTACCAACATTAGTTGTTTTCTTTACAAAGGCTTGTCCATTGTTTTTCTCCACATCAGGTTGCACATTTGAACCTGAATCAGAGTATGAGGAAGATTTTAATTGATTCATCAACTGAACTTGTACTGTATTGTATTGGAACAGTATCAATACTCTCTGTATTTATATATGCAACATTGTTATTATAAGCTCTAACATCTCTCCTGAGCTTATTTTGTTTTCTACTAATAATAGTAGCTTGGTGTCTGTCCGCCTTAGCTTCTATACTATTATAAAGAGTCACCAAATGCATAAAACAACTGGAACTTTTGATGTTATCATCCAGTTTCTTTATCTGTTGTCTTAAATTACCAACTTCTGCTTCGTAATGTTTAACTAGAATTTTCATCATTGTTAAACCCGTATCATTGTACAGCTTGATCAAGGCTTTACTCAAGTCGTCACCTGGTGTGACACAGTTAGGAAATTTAGCTGTTCTTAAGCCTTGCGGAACAATGCTACGTTGTATGCACTCTGTTAGATACTGTATTTCAAGACACAATGTCGCATGTCTAAACACTAGTTTCTCCAATTCAAATATTGACTTTTTGCAAGTGTTTAAATCACCATTGTACTCACTTCTTGTTTGACACAAAACGTTGTCATTAATGTTCCTAAATGGATTAGTATTCTCTTTACATACATATCCCCAAATATTACTCTCGACCCTGGCATTTTCATCCTCATTCTCATAGACCCGACACACAGGAACAACGTCACTAGATGATCCCTCAGTGTTAGATTCGTGTTCCGAATCTTGGTTGGAAATAAGTTTTTTAGTGTGAGTCATTGTAGAACTTGGTAGGGTACTCTTTATACAACCCTGCACTATCTTCGTGATGGTGTAGATAAGTTTTTTATCCACTTCACCAGACTGTAGTTGCTGTTCAGCACGATTATCGCCTGGTGAGGGATAGATCGATAAATCCAGTAAAACGTCCTGAGAGGAAACCTCAGTGGCCATACTGACACAATTCACTGTCCGAACACAAACAAGTAAACTCAAAAGCACGGACCAAGCCGACAAACTAAATAAACTTAAAAACTAAAACAGCGAATTGGTGAGATAGCCACAGTAAAGGCAATGATTACTTAGCGCTTTCTTCCACTTTATTAAACGTGAACTTCTTCAGAAAAAGACACGAGCCCCCTCTAACTCGTGTCTTTTATACAATGAATGCAGGACATGATGTCATGATTAATACAACTCCAATTAATTATCCAATTAATACGAAGAATTGCTTTGAATGAAATCAATAATAATGATAATGATATTACTGTAATGTAATAATCATAAATTGTCTTATAAATACCATTGAAATACTATAGCTTCCTAACAAATTTTGATATTTCACGTATGTTACCATAGTGATAAAATTGATACGTGATGCTTGTGTGTAATCAAATTAGAACACCCCCCGTCCTAAGAACAAAAAACATATGAACTCATACTTACTACCACAACCATTCCTTCATATATACACCCCCTGTCCCATAAATACTCTCACTCATACACACACTTGCACACACCTGGACTTGCCTGTGTACGTGAAAAACACTCACACTCCTCACTTCTAGTGTGGATCTCTAATGTGCCCCATTCACTCACTCATCCAAATCACATAACGCACACACTCACACATATGTACACACACTCATACACACACACTTGGATACATAAATAGTGAATACACTCTCAAACACATCCGTCAACTATTCAAACCAACCTAGACTTCAAGAGAATAGCACCCAAACCAACATTCGAAGACCCATAATCCAACAATAACCACAATCTCATTAGCGCACTCTAAGTGAGTGCTGGCAAAGTGGATATGCGTTCTCCCAAAATATATACATATGTGATGCAAACTAATGATATGTATTAATGAATGAACGCACTGATGTTTTAAATTTAAAAATACATTTGAAATATAAAAACTGTTCAATGTCATGTCACTACCTATATATTAAAAATATATATTATTGAAACTGAATTAATTGTATGCATTGTAACAGCATACACTGGAAGTGAAAAACTAATCTTAATCCACCTGACTTTGCAAAATATTCTTGAAATTAATTACTTAAAGCCATAAAGATATTATCCCACAGTTTTGAATGGAGCCAGACACACAATCTCTGTGCTAGAGAACAGTTGGTAGCTCCTGTAGGAAGAGTGAAATGATTTTATGGTTTTATGACTTCCAGGAGAGCTAAAAAAAGCTCTGTCTGTGTGTATGGTAACACTTACTTGCTAAAATCCTGTCAGCTTCTACTGTTGGTGATAGCATGAGAAACAGATTCAGAAGTCCAGATGTGTGATGTCATTCTGTAAGCCAGAAATAATATTTAACTATTAATAGAAGTTTGCTCTTAGCATTCTGCATTCTGTCTTGGATCTGATAGCAAGAACCACTCATCCACATCATCTTACCTTGTTAAATAACTTAACTGGGGAATGGTTGTTGTTTGTCTTTTTGGCTTTTCCCGGTTAGGGGTCGCCACAGTGGAACTCCGGTCTGCTAATGATTGGCAGTAGATTTTTTATGGTGCCAAGTTGCCAGCCCAACGCCCAACCTTCAGCGAAGGCACACCCATTCACGCATGTCTTTCGGAGGCCACTTGACCGCGGGAAGGACATGCAGACTCCACACAGAAGGCACTCCAGCCATGAATCAAACAGGAGAACCTCTTGCTGTAAGGCAACAATGCTACTGCTGTACCACCGCGGCTTCCTTAACTGGGGAAATTCTTTTAAATTAGTCAGGAAAATATAGTGAGATTAGAAGTACTGTTTTTCTATAACTGTGTAACTCTTTCCAGCTGTGTTATTTTCAGTATTCCTGTGGCTGAACCTCTGGTGTTTACTATAAATAGATATTTAGTATTTTCTTTTTAAATTAAACTTTCCATTGTGGCTGGTCTTTTTTAGGAAATATTTAAGTTTTGAGACTATTTGCACATATTTATTTGGTGATAACTGTGGCCACTCCTGAAAGCCTTGCTGTTTGGTCAACATTACCGTTTGCATAAATATTAATTTCACTCAGTATAATTGGGTACCCTTGTAAGAGCCTTAAAGTAGCTAGCAGGGGTTCTGGTGGCAGTGACAACTATCTTCTAGTCTGGACAGAAGGGGGCACAGCAGTTGAATCAGTACCAGGTGTATGTGTGTGTGTGTGTGTGTGTGTGTGTGTGTGTGTGTGTGTGTGTGTGTGTGTGTGTGTGTGTGTGTGTGTGTGTAAATCAAATCTCAAAGAGTATGTTTGTCAGCTGCCTGGAGCAGGGACACAAAGCAGTTGTTTCACTGACAGAGTGTGGAAGGACTTAGCTTGGAACCCTAGCTAAGGATTCAAGTCTAAGCTGTGCCAGTGGGGAGTCTTACTGGCGGTCTGGACAAATATAGAGAGAAACCAGCCCCCAGACTGAGCATGTTCCCTAGGTGCTCTTAAGGGAAATTGTGCTTGATGCAAAGAGGTCTGTATCTGGAAATACTGACTGTATCCATTTGTATTCCAAGTGAACATCCCTTTCCAGTATCAGTGGTGGGGATTCTGGCTCCTTGATTACTGGCCTGGAGTGGGGATGTCACAACAACTACCACATCTTGTGGCATCAGTAAAAAGATTTTTATGATAACTTCTTGCTTGTTGTACTCAAAACATTTTTTTCAGCTTATCACTCATTTTAAAAACAAAATTAGGGCCTTAACATAAGGACTCAAAAAGATTATCATTGGACTTGAAAATGTTCTAGTTGGTAATTATAATGCTTTTTATTTCACTGGAACCAGTTGTATATTTAATATTAAAGCCCTCTCAAAGGGTTGTTTGATGGTAACATCTTTAACAGAATGTAACTCATATGGCCTGTGACCTAAAAGTGGCTTGTATTGAGTATCCTTAAATTTCAACATAAAATTGATGTTTTCTTCTATCATTTTTTAGGATAATCCTTTTGTAAAACATAGTTTTGAGTTTTTAATTTCTGATTACCAGGTAGAATGATCGGAAATCATATGGGACAATCTCATAATCCGTCCCTTCATAAAACTCCAATTCTGAACTGAGTGCAAGGTTTTTCACTATTGTAGTGCAGATAAGAATTACTGAAAGTAGATTTTCTAAATATATTAGAATAAAACTCCCTTCACCCTTGTTAATAGTCATGTTCAAATAATTAACAGAAATGTTGTACTCGTAGCTAAAATTCAGAAAATTAGTAGTAGCTTGTGTATGATTTATAAAGTCAGTTACTAGTTCATCAGAACTGGGCCACAAGATAAAAGTATTGTCCAGGTAATGCAAATATAGTTTACCAAAGGGAAACAATTTGTTGTTGAAAATGACTAAGTTTGCAAAAATGAGAGCACAAACTGGTTGTACTGCCACTCCTTTCACTTGCTTATAAATTTCTCCATCAAAATAAATGTAATTATTGTCTAGTACTGTTGTTGTTGTTGTTGTGTCTTTCGGCTTTTCCCGGTTAGGGGTTGCCACAGTGGAACTCCGGTCTGCTAATGATTGACAGTAGATTTTTATGTGCCGAGTTGCCGGCCCTGATGCACAACCTTCAATGAAGGTACACCCATTCACGCATGTCTCCACATAGAAGACGCTCTAGCTGAGAATCGAACAGGACAACGTCTTACTGTGATGCGACAATGCTACCGCAGCACAATTATTGTCTAGTACTAAACTCATAAATTCCAAAATCAGTTTAACTTCAATAATTAAAAAAAGCTCATATCTTAAAATAACATCATGGAATAACTCAAGTCCAATGCCATGGGAAATACAAGTAAATAAATCAATTACATCAAAGGTTAAAATAACAATACTGTTGTCCCACAAATTGTCTTGAATTCTAGTCAAGAAGGGCCAGGAGTGATGTTAACATATGACAAACATGTAGACAAACTGGCTTTAAAAGTCTGTCTATGTAAACAACTAAGGGGTACATTTTTGAACCACGTGCTGCTACTGTGGGTCTGAATTGGTGGTATACTATTGTCCTCGTGCAGCTTATGTATACCAAATATTATTGGAACCACAGGAATTAAAATTTTCAAAATATTATATAGTTCAGAGGCAATCAACTTTTGTAGTAAGGAATCGTCTAAATATAAATAGAAAATATCCAAAGCCAACCTCCCCTTTTCTCACAATGAGCCCACCTCTATTTAGGGATATGGTCCTTCTGATCTGCACTTGTGAGCCTCATTCTAATAGACACGTGGTCTGGTAAGACCCTGTCTTGTACCTCTATATGAAGTACCTTGTTTGCAAGTTCTTTTGGGTGGAGAACCAGACTGATCATATTATCCTGTTTAAGAATATCCCTTTGTAAAGTGAATTGCAATTTTAGTGGATGCTTACACCATCAAAAATGTTTCCATCCATTGCCAGTCACCTAGTGTAATGCCATGAATTATGCATTTAAATAATACTCCTTTTTCTGAAATAATCTATCAAGTCGAGAGTGAGGTTATGGCTTTAAACCTTGGTCCTGATTATTCTCTTTCACTAAAATGTTTAAAAGAAGTAGCTAATTTGGTAAGACCACAAGACATAAACCCCCTTGTCAGGGGTGACCCTGGAGTACCATTTTGTTAAGCATTTGCTCAGAATCACACAGTAGGCAAATGGAGGCTGTAGGACTCAGGACTAATACATGGTCTATGTCTAGCATTACATAATCTTAAACTTGTGCACCAAACTTCCAGGCAAAGTTTGCGATCATACATATTGGACCCAGCCTTCTTGGTGTGGTAAGTGAGTGCATAAACTCCAGCCCACCCTGATTAGGGGTACAGATTTTTCTCATGACCCAGTGTTGAAATTAAGTTTTCCTAACCAAATGGCCCAGCCACCTGCACAACAAATAAAGATATTTTCTGTACTCAGGGGGTTATAAACAGCTGCATGCACTTTCATAATATTTCTATGGCTAACACTGAAAAAAAAACAGCAAAAATGATTTCCCAATCTGAAATGAGTATTAACCATTCTTGTCTTGTGTGGCTATAGTCTCTTACTTGCCCTCCAAATCAGTCTAGAGTGTAGCAGAAAGTAACTAATGTTTGTTGCTCAGTAGTTGCCACAATGTTCTACAGAATCATACAGGTTTTTAATATAATGCAGTACCTACATAGGTAACCCAGTTCTATTGCAAATGCAACCAGTGAGTTGTACTTTATAAATAAAATAAGTACTCAAGCATTATTTACCAACCAGCATATGCTTCAGACTCATAGGCGGCCTTAGGCATAGGCCAACTAGGTGGCCGCCTAGGGCACCGCTCTAGTAGGGGCACTTTTCCAGTATTTATTTGGTATAGACAGACCAGGATGGGGGCACCAGGTGGTATGGGGGGGCGCCATGGAGCCCTTTTGTCTAGGGCACCAGCTGACCTAAGGCCGCTCTTGCTGAAACTAACTTGGTATCCACATGGAAGAAAAACAAAATGGAAAAAATCATGATTAAACTCAGAAGTATAACTCCCATAAAGATATGAACTCTCTCATCAAAATAAAAATGCAGCTAAGAAGGCTAATTAAGTCAAATAAAACCAATTGTGAACTCAGGATAGCCTCCCAGGCAAAAGACAACCATAAGGCCTTCTTCGGCTATGTAAGAAACCTCAAAGGCAGCACACAGCAGTGTGCTGAACTGGTGGTTAATGGTGCCATATTCACTGGGCCATGCGATGTAGTGAATCTGCTGGCTAACAAATTCAGTTCCAGCTTCACTCCCCAACTCAACCTGAGCCACCTACAAAGAAATTCCTTCACCATTAGCCCCCCCTACTATAAATAGAGAGCATGTCCTGACTGGGCTCATTACGGTCAAGAACACAGCCTCAGTGTGCCCTGATAATATCCCAAGTTGCCTCCTGATTAGTTTAAAACATGACCCATCAGCGCCACTGGAGTTACTGTTTAACTACAGTCTTAAAATAGTCTTCATGCCACAAGAATGGACAGCTGCAACAGTAATCCCTCTTCATAATGGTGAACCATCAACAGATCCCAGAAACTACAGACCTATTAGTCTGACTAGTTTTATATGTAAAGCCACAGAAAGAACTGTCATGGAAATGATCAACAAAGACATAGACCTTCAGACACTGGATCCATCCCAGTTTGACTTTGTTAAAGGAAGGTCATGCATACTGAACCTGATGGACTTCTTTGAGAAGGTCACCAAGGCAATGGATGAGGGTAAAACAGTGCATACTGCCTAACTTGACCAGGCTAAGGCAACTGATACAATATCCCACGCTAACACTGTTAACAAACTTGTAGAACTAGGCATAAACCCCATATAATAACATGCTGGCTGACTCACAGATAGGACCCAAGAAGTTAGACTAGTGGAACCACCTCCTCAAAGAGGCCAGTCACCAGTGGAGTCCCTCAAGGTTCTGTGCTGGGCCCACTCCTCTTTGGCATCTAATTCTCAGACGTCAAGGCTAATGTCCATGACCTTTGGCTGGCCAAGTCTGCAGATGATTGCAAACTGAGAGTAGTTTTATAATCCTCCCAAGACACTAACATCTTACAAGAGGGTCTAACACAGACAGGTGACTGGTGCCAAAGCCATGGCTTAAAACTCAAGGTAAAGAAATGCATTATAGTACCTGTTGGTAGTTGGCCACCCCAGGAAACTGTCACCAATAAAACATCCCCTAAGAGCTGATCCACTAGTCAGGGATCTGGGAACATATGTAGACAGTAATCTGGCCTTCGACCAACATGTATCCAGGGTAGTAAGGAAATCCTTCTATGTTGCTCAACTTATAAGTGCATAGCATCTAGGTCCAGAGAGGTCATTACACCACTGTACTTGGCCCTCATCAGACCCATCACTGAGTATAATGTCCCCTTTGGCATGTACCTGAACAGACACATGCAGTAACTGGAACATCCACAAAGGTTCTTTACAAAAAGAATGCAGGGCATAATACAATGTCCTATGTGGAGTGAATCAAAGCCCTATCTCTATACCCAGTCTCCTACAGATTACTGAGAGGTGACCTTTGCCTGGCATACAAGGCATCCCTGGACCTCAGTCTGATGACCTTTTGCACATCTGCCAAATAAACAGCATCAGAACTATTAGCTCTAAAGACTTAAATTTTGCTTGCAACATAAATAGGACACGTTGGAGAGACAGATATGTATCTCAGAGAATTATCTTTCTCTTGAACAGGCTCCCCATCTATGTGAAATAAAGTCTTTCCCATTGTATGTGAAATTGAAAATTCATCCCTGGTCTAGAACCCACATCTCTGATAGGCAGAGACAGTCAGTAAATCATATCATAACCAACAATCACCTCTATATAAACGTGTAAAACATATAACTTATGGGACACATCTGGGTTGCACGACTAGGCTTATAAAGGCCCAAGTGGTCATTAGCCTAGTATACACCTATGAACCTATGCCATCAGAAACAGCTCTGTGTTGCAAGCAAAAACCTATTAGAAAACTGAAGCTTCTAAGTTCTTTGTCTCTCTATCTCTAGCATAGCACCATTCAGTATGGACCAGTATGAAATTCCCTACCATCTTAAATTCCAAGATCATGCACTGGATATGCACAACTATTTAGCTATCTCAAACTCTTTAACAAAGAACTTAGTCTGTGCTGTGAATTCTATTGCAGTGAACGAATCCAAAATCAAGAATGTTCTTTACTAAATCTCTTTTAAGTTGATACTGTCCTGCAGATAGCCATGTAACATGAAACAATTCCCCTTAGATCTTAATTACTTATGAAAAGAGATCACTGGCATTACAATGTGTACGGGAATGGCTAAAATGAAGTTCTGCTTGCAGAGAAACTAAATGAGAAATTCCATCAGTGAATCAGCTATATTACCTATAAACAATTCAAAAGCAGATGTTTCTAGCAGCTCCAGAGAAGGGATCAAATGATTTTCTGCTGACTCTGTGCTTATGTCAGAGTTAAGAAATTCTGTCTGATCAGGCCCATAAAGGTATAAGCAAATGACACGCAAATGTGCATTTCAAACAGCTGCTAAGTTCCTTTGAAATTTAAGAGTATTAAATGATTGTGAGAATCATTGCTTATTAGTGAAATGTAACCACTAAGGAGTTGGTTACAAACATACAAACACACTTTAGCTAAGATCTTTCTCACCATGAAGGGAGAATGTTCAACTTTTTGTAACCCCCCCAAAGAATTCACAGTCAGTAATCCTAAACAAGCTGGTTGGAAAGGCAGGAACAAAGGAACTAGGTCCCTGCAAGGTGAAACTTTATAAATTGTTAACTGATGGCTTTTCCTATTGCCCATTGGGACTGTACTTCCCCCACTTCATTCATTTTCAGATTAACAAAGGTACAACAAATGAAAGGGCAGTTCAAATAAAATGTTAATAAATCAACGCATTTTAAATATTTAGAAACATCAAAGCATTTCATGTAAAAAAATCTTGAATTCTTTTGTTAGACTTGAGACACTTTCTTTAGTGTGCTGTTGGGGGGTTTACACTCAGCAGCGAATCAGTGCTATCCTGGCGGATCTTCGGTGATGAACTGCTGTACTGTATTCCGCATCTCCCCCACCCCTTGTCACTGTAGCTCTTGTCTGGGATTTTTCTTATGTAGGCACCTTTACTACAACCTTTTTCTTACCAGGAGTAGTACATCGGATCATGGTGGTTTACATTCAGGATTAAGGAACTGAAGGGGATCACTACTCTATGAGAAAGACTGGGGGTATTCTTTGCTAATGCATGGATGCTTTTTTGCAGGCCCTTTAGGGCTTTTTGGGGGGGGGGGGGCACTTTGGACAGACCAGCTGCCACTTCATTTATTTTCCCAAAGTTTTGTGTTGATATTCATAGAGCTGCAACTTCCTTGCTGTAGACAGAAACTCTTCAGCTTCAAATAGGGTAGATAACAACAGCCACCTTTATTCTGTACCATATGGGGTTTGGAGGGTGGCTTGTTGGTTAAAGTGTTTGCCTTACAAACACAAGGTGCAGGGTTTGAGTCTCACAAGGGATAATTGGCTAGGCTTACAATGGCTCACAAGGGCAGTTAGCCTAGTACTAACCTATGAACTACCAAAAATCACAGGATAGATTAACATAATGTTATATCCCAGTTATAAAATCTTAAATTTGTGCTGTGTCATGACCTTCTGAAGTTTGCCTTAATCTCTGGCATTGTTGTTTGTATAAAAAGAACTCCTGCTAATGTTGTACTTTACTACAGTTTTGAGTCTGTTAAAGAAACAGCGCTGTGGTAAGCCTCTGCTTCAGAGGTGGTGTGGGATAATTGTTTAAATAACAGCATCATCTTCTAATCCTGAGAGGACCCTTGAACTTTAAATAACAGCATCATCTTCTAATCCTGAGAGGACCCTTGAACTTTAAATAACAACATCATCTTCTAATCCTGAGAGGACCCTTGAACTTTAAATAACAGCATCATCTTCTAATCCTGAGAGGACCCTTGAACTTCTTTAGGCAAGAAACACTTTCTAATTGCTCCATTTTTTTAACAGTTACCTTCAAAATACTGAGTTTGTTTAAACACCTTTATTACATTATCACTTAAGACATAGGTAAAGCTACAGTTAACAGAAAAGAAAACAAACCATATTAACAAATTTTCCCTTTACATACATTATACAGCACATATCTTTTCTTTTTCTGTAACTATCATCAGTCCAACATTACATAAATTGCTGAATTCCTACCTTCATTTAAACTTCACTCCTACATAACATTAATCTGTATGTATTGTGCCCACAATTTCCATTTATTTCTAAGAAATTTGCTCCTGAAGTTCAAAAGTAAACAGAGAGTGGGGTTTTGAATGCAAATCCTTAAGAAGAATAAAAAACACCATACAGAACATTATATTTATAAAGTTGCAGAAAGCATTCTAAAAACTAAGCCAATACAAAAATGGAGAAAGGAGAGTTTGCCAATAAGGTTGACTGCAAGAAGGGGTACAGAAAATAGGCAAGAGGGGGCTGGAATTTACTGGGCAAAGGAACCATGGAACTGGGAGCAAATAACCAGAGAGGGAATAGTTATAGAGTAGGATGAGGCCAAGAATATGTTTGGACTACAGGCTGCCTTCCCTATGAGAAAAACAGAAAGGGATAAGGGAGAGTTTTTAGCTGAATCCAGAACAGAAGCTGCTGTTAAAAAAGGTATAATTAGTAGAGCATATAAAATACTGTATGATAACTATAAGAATAGATCAGAGGAGGTTAGAAAAGATTGGGAAGAGAGACTGGAAAAGCAATTTACAACAAAACATGGCCGAACATATATATGGCTCCCAAGTATACAACAAAGTCCAGAAGGCTTAGAATCTTTGCTTAGAAGTGTTGCCATAGGAATTTTTGTATCCCAAACAGACTTCAAAGAAAATTTCATCAAGAAGATAGCAAACATCAGAGGTGTGACTGGAAAAATATGTTTTCAAAGTAAAATAAGTTGGCAGATTTTAAGAATTCCCTACAGAGTACTTTGTCCGCAGTACTGGGTAATCAAATGGCTGTAACTAAGGAAGTTATTTTTTTTTTTTGCGCTGGGACACAACATCTGATTTGCCTAGATATAGTATGGACTTATTAAGTTTAATTCTGCTGCCTGCCAAAAAAGCAATTACTGAAAAATGGAAATCGAAGTATAAACCAACTGTGTCTGAAGTAATGAATACTATAAATGAAATAAAGAACTGGAAGAGGGATATTTAGAAGACAGGAGGAACAGACTACATAGAAATTAACTACTGAGGTGTTTAATACATAATTCACTTAAGTGTACAGTGCTATTGAGAAACTGAAAGATGAAGTTACCATCTTAGTTCTGAGCTATGGGACATAATTGTTTGTCCAGTGGAGTATGGGCCAAGGGAGCCCACTCTGCTATGGTATGCTCACACTGGTAAACTGGGGTTTCCTTGGAGGACAGCAACTACAGAACACTGCAAGCCACCAATTGGGAGGGGGGTGTTCCACCTTGGGAGAGAATAGGCTGCCCTGCAAGACCAGCAAGCTGGCCTTTTCCCTTCTGTCTGAATCATGCTTTAAATGAGCATATGAGCTGATAAGGCCTCCTAGGAAAAAAATATATATATATTTTGCCATATAGCTCTCACCTAGTCCAAAATGCTCATCATGCATCTCTGCAGAGAACAAATGGACCAAGTAAGTGCTGGTAGTGGAGTGAGAGTGTGAGGTCCTGAGGGGGAGGGGGAAAAGAAAAATGTAAAGGGTTAGGGATCTGAGAATGGCACTGATGCAATTAAGACAAGAATAGTGGCAGAGAAATTTGTGATATGCTCAGAATGTGCAGCAGCTGTTTATCTCAGGATGTTATAGTGTAGTAGAGAATATGGGATCTGCAGAGGATATGGGATGTGCAGAATATCAAGGAGTTCATCACAGAAAATGAAAGCTAAAGATATCAGTGGAGTGACTAGTAAGGAGCAAAAGGATAAAGTGCACTGCAAAGAAGGAGGTAACAGGACTATATATGCTATGATCATGAGTGTACTTGAGGGAATAGTTTAGTGAATTAGGGTACAGCAGTTATGACTTGAACTGTTACAAATCAGGGTATCTTACAAAAAGCCACCTCAAATGTCAGCTAATGTGCACCATTTTACAGCGATGATGTTCTCTAGTCCATCTAGTTTCTATAGTACAGCACACATTCAGTCACAGCAGTAAAAAAAAACTAAGCATTGTAAAAACATTACTTATAGATTACAGTGGGAACATCTGAAAAAAAATACCCTAAACTAGGGACATTGCAAGGGTGCCCATGCCACTGTACAAGTCTCTCATAAAAATATTTACTAATACATATGTTATTCAAAGGAACCCCAGTAGCATTAAAATTACTGGGCAGTATTCCAAGCAATGCCATACTTGTAGAATAGTGAAGTGCCTAAGAATCTTGTGTAGGAATTCCCAATCAAACCCAAGCCTCCCTCTCAAAAAAAGCATATAACTTAAAATGCCTGGGATTATGGGTGTCACAGCAGTGCAGTGGCCAGCATTGCTGCCTCACAGCACTTGGTCCAAATGTTTAGTTTTTAGCTGATGTGCCTTCGGTGCAAAGCCTGTATGTCATCCCAGGCTCAGTGAGGGTTTTTGTAGGTGATCCTTTTTCTTTCCATATCCCACAGATGTGACATAATAAATTGCTGGTCTTCTACATTGTCCATGGGTATGTGTAACGTGTGTAAGTGAGTTAGCGGACGCTGAGACATAAACACACTTTCCAAATCTGTCCATCACCTTGGACTCTCTATTATGAGGGTGAACAGAAGAGCTCTGTTCTGCCAGCTCTCTCTTGGTAGCCGCAACCACAACCATGGCATCCACAAGAACTCCCCTACTTCAATGAGGCCTGTCTTTGGGAGGGGCAAGAAATGTATCTGTGAGGGATGGTGGTTCCTTCAATGCTCAATGAGACAACTGATCAATAAGGTCATCAGCCGGGGGAGGGGTAACCCAAGACGTAAATGGGCATGACCAAAAGGCTTCCAGGAACACTGACTCCTCCTGCGAAGGGGGATCGGAAGACCATCCACCTTTCAGACTAAGGATCTCCAGACATCTCCAAAGAAGATGTCTTCTGGTGGAAACCTTGGGAACCTTTCCTTTCATCAAATTCAGTGTCTTCAGTTAAAAATTCCTGAGGGATTCCCCTCCTTTTGCCTCCTTTTGCACACCCTCTTCTGGGGGACATTGTCAGTTGGATGGTCTGGAGAGTTATCATAAGAGAGGGGAAGTTCCTGTAGGGGAATTTCCTGCCTGTTGTCCTTGTGGAATAAAATGATAAGGCTCAGAATTTGGATCTGATGGCAGAAGAGGGGTGGAAAGAGGGGTAGGATCCTGCTGTCAGCAAATAAGGTCACTGGTGAAATTCTCTAAGGCTAACTTTGAGTCTAAATTGGCCACATCCACTAAGGACAATCACAAGACCTTCTTTACATATGTCTGCAATCTCAAAGGTAATACCCAAATCTGTTCTGAACTGGTGGTCAATAACACCACATACACAAATGCCATAGCTATAGCCAATATGCTGGCTGACAGGTTCACTGAAAACTTCACCACCTGTCCCCCCATCAGTAAACCAGGACTTCGCCAGCACCTGTCCCCCTCCCCTCATCACCAGGGAGCAGGTCTTTAATGCCCCCTCAAAGGCAAAATATACAGTCTCCATGGGACCCGATAACATCCCTGGCATTAGCTCTCAGCTCCATTAGGCACCCTATTCAGCCAAAGCCTAAGCACCAGCTTCATCCCAGCTGAATGGAGGACAGCCAATGTCATCCTTCTACACAAAGGTGGAGCATCCACTGACTCAGGCAATTATAGGCCCATCAGCCTAACCAGCCTAATCTGTAAGGACATGGAAAGCATTATCATGGAACTTATAAACAAGGACACTGGCAACCTCCATACTCTTGACCCCACACAATTTGGTTTTGTCAAAGGGAGATCATGCCTGTTAAACTTGGCTGACCTCTTCAAAACAGTCACCAAAGCCATGGACGAGGGAAAGACGATGCACACCACCTACCTTGACCTAGGCAAAGCCTTCAACACTATTCCCCACTCAGGCATAATAGATAAACTCTCCCAGCAAGGCATCAAGCTGTATGTTACCAGATGGGTAGCTAACTGGCTCACTGATAGAGCCCACTCAGTCAAAATAGGGGAAGCCACCTCTAGTAGTAGACCTGTAATGAGTGGTGTGCCCCAAGGATCGGTCTTGGGGCCTCTACTGTTTGGGATATACTTTTCTGAGCTGCAAGCCAAAACCAGTGGTCTGTGTCTGACCAGGTTTTCAGATGACTGCAAGCTGGGTGCTGTCTTAAATTCCCCTAGTGATGTGAACATCCTCCAAGACTCCCTTACCCGAACTAATGACTGGTGCCAGAAGCATTGCCTCAAACTGAATGCCAAGAAATGGATCATTATCCCCCTTTGGGAAAAATGGCATCCCCACTAATTATCATATTAATAATAATGTACTAAGCATGCAATCAGTTGTGAGGGACTTGGGCACCCAGGTTGATAGCAACCTGACTTTTGACCATCACGTTGCCTCCATCGTACAGAAGGCTTTCTACATGGTGCACATCATAAATAAGGGTATTTCATCCAGGAACAAGGAGGTCATAACATCCCTGTACTCCTTCCTTATCAGATCCATCATCGAGTACAATGCCCCCTTCAGCATGTACCTTTGCCAAGCACATGCAGCAGCTGGAGAGACCACAGAGGCTCCTAACCAGGAAAATCCAGGGTCTCAAACACCTATCCTATACAGATAAGCTAAAAGACCTGTCCCTCTACTCAGTCTCGTACAGACTTCTCAGAGGTCACCTGTATCTGGCATACAAGGCCATCTCAGACCGAGCCTTGATGGAGTTGCTGCATATCCGTAAGTCAAACTCCACTCGTGCAACCTGCAGACAAGGCCTTAACCTGGTCTGTGACATTAATAGAACTTGTTGGCAGGATAGATTTGTGTCTCAAAGACTCCTCCATCTGTAGAATAGACTCCTTCTCCATGTCAAGCAGAGTACCTCTCTAGCCCTCTTTAAGAGGAACCTGGACGACTGGATGGGAAATAGAAAATACACCCCTGAGATCCCACCTGTGTCCCTGCTGGACAGAGGAAATAGGTGCTGACTTTGAGGAAACATGGGCAAAATTCCTGGCTGGGCTTATAAGGGCCTCCGGGCCAGTAGCCTAGTATCATCCTATGAATCTATAAAGAAATAAGTGTAGATTGAACTCTCAGATGAGAGCTACCCTCTCTACCACCTCAAAGGCAGAAGGACCAGAATAAGATGAAGCTGACCTCGTCACAACTGAAGATCTAGGCACTGCCAAGCCTCAACTCTGACAGGGCTCCTGTCAAGGGAGAAGACAGTCAGACCTCTCAACCAATTGGGGACAAATTTCAACAGAATCAGGGACAAGTCAAGAAAAAAAATCAGGGGCAGTCAGGGACACTTTTAAAATATTAGTGCTATTAACTTGAAACATTGACAGAATCAGAGCATAGGAATTAATACACATTTACTGAAGTAAAAGAAGTTTATAACTCTCAATTATTGTCATTATTCATTAAGTGTAATTCACCACCTTTCCTCCAAAAGTCACTAGTTTTAGGAGGGATTAAGAGGGACAGAGTTAAAATATGAGTCAAAATCAGGGACAGTTGAGAGGTAAACTTGGACCTGAGCTGTCTAGTGCTGAAAAGCCAAGGGAAGGGATGGCTGTGACAACATTGGAGTTGAAGCTGTCCCCCTGGATCTGGCACCAAAGCTTCAGCTCCAAGACTGGTTCTGCTGTAGGGGGATCGGTGCCGAATGAGTCAGGGATACAGTCAGAGTTGAAGACCTAGCTGTTTTTGGAATTGATGCATTGACTCTTGGGATTCTTGGATCTGAGGGCTCTGAAATCTTTGGATGGATCAGAGAAGAAGAAGCAAGCAAGTGAGAAACGGGTTGGAGGCTCACAGATCTGATTGGAGATGGAGCTGACAATACCCCCATCTGAAATCCACATCTGCTTTGGATAGTCTTCAGGAGGACCTGATACAGGACAATGTGAAAGTGGGGCATAACATCCTCTTTGGTGTCTCCTGTAAGAAAGGAGATCAGGGCTCTGGTGAAAAATGAGGACTCTGGGTTCTAGGAGATTTCAGTATCCCTACAGTCAAATCCGAAGGTGCAAGATCTGATCAGGGATCCAGGGAAGTAAATAGTGTGGAAAGAAATAGCCAGGGAATTGTTGTGGCTAGGCTTGTATAGGCCCTAGGGCTGATAGCCCAGTACCAACCTATGAACCTATGAACCTATGAACCTATGATCTCCTCGCTATTTTAGCTGGCAGCTCTGAGGATGGAACAGGTTTCACAGAATGGGCAGGAAAGTGTTTTCTGTGCTCCCTACACTTTGAAGAGGGTTTTTGCTCCCTGATGCTGGGTAGAACCCCTGTAACAGAAGTAGCAGAAGAAGAAACAGGAGGTGGAAGCAGCCCTTTAAAGACCAGCTTATTCCAGTGCCCCACATTGGGCATGTCCCTTTGGGGCAAGGTAGGCTTAATGGTTAAGGTCTTCACCTCACAGATATAAGGTACAGGGCTTGATTTTAACCTCTGATTATTGGCTAGGCTTGTATTTACCTATGAATCTATGATCACTAAAAGCCAGGGAGTTAAAACCTGCACAAATTTGACAGGAAATTTTGAGGTGGACCACTCCTAAACAGTACATGCACTCCCTGTGGGCATCAAAATGGGTATGTTATGCCAAAAAGAAGTACACTTTTTAAAACCCATAGTTTTTTTTTCTGCCACGTTAACAGACAGGAAAGAGAAACAAAGATTGTTTTTTTGTTGTTTTTTTTGGAAGGTATAAAAAATTACAGAATGGACAAATACCAGCAATGGTATACAAAATTACAATCTGAGTGAGTAGGAAGAAAGAGAAGAAAGAAAGGAGAAAAATACCAACAATGGTAAGCAGTACCCTAGAAAAAGGGTAAGAAAGAGAAAAACTTTAATGCCTAATGCAGAAAATCCAAAAACTAGAAAGGGTGAAAGGGAGAAAATTTATAAAGAATTTCTAATTTTACTCACAAATAAGCAATGAAAAACACCCTATAAGCTCAAGAGAGCATGTTCCACATCTGAAGCAAGAAAGCAGCAAACAAGATCTGTGGTATTACAGGGGTCTGAGGCATTGTGGGTAAAGGGAGGAGCTCTAGAGTCTAGCTGAATGCAGCAGAGCCAGATCCGAGGACAGATTCAAGACCCATCAGTTGAGGAATGAATGAAAATGACAACATCAGATCCTACATGAAACCACAACACCCAATAAAAATCAATGGGGACACAGAGATGGCGTACAGACCCTGCACAGAAGTCACCCTAGCTATTTTGTGGTAGCAACACTAAACAGCACATCACTGTGCCACTCTATCTGGAATACACAAATATCATATTTCCTGGCATTTCTCTTCCTGCCCACATATATTAACTGCCTGTGAATATCTATTGTATGTAATCTCTAAACTATGCATTCATATGGATACCACTCCAGCAGGCACACAATTTCTTCCCTTTTTATTTTAAACATGAAACATTTGTATTGAATTATCACTTACGGCATAGGCAGTCATACATTTATATAACCGAAAACAAACCATATTGACTTTTTCAGTTGCAAACATTAAACATCACATATAATCTTTATAGTCATTGTCAATTGGACATTACTTAACTCATTCAATTCCTACCTTCCCTTAAACCTCATTCCTCCTCCAAAACATTATTCTGCATGTAGTGTTCCAGCAATTCCTATTTTTTCTATATAATTTGCTCCTACCTTTTTCTAAAGATCCTATTTCCAGTTTGTTGACCTTTGTTACTATATTCACTAGCTGTAGTACGGTTGGTTTACAGTTTGATTTCCAGTTTCTAGTAACTGCATTTTTGGCATCCACCAGAATTAAACCCAGCAAGCCTTACTATTGCTAGACAATTCCAATTCTGAATAGCAGCTAAAAAAAATAATGTCCTTAGTTACACCTATTTGCTCTCCCAGTATTTCTAACAGAGTAGTCTGCAATTAATTTTTAAAGTCTACCAGCTCATTATACTCCCAGAAAATATGTTCCCAGTTACCTCTTTCTTCCCCAGCACACCTCCAACATTTCAATCTACCTGAAGAAAAATTCTTTGGAGTTGGTTGGGGTATAAAAATACTTATGCAAATGCTTGCAAGCAAATATCCTTAATCTTCTAGATTTTTGTTGCATATTTGGGAGCCATACATATATTCTCCCATTGTTTGTTTGTGAATTGCTTATCCAGTCTTTCTTCCCAATCCTTTCAAACCTCCTCTACATAATTCCCATAGTTATCATGCAATATTTTTATGCCCTACTAATTATCCCTTTAACAACAGCTTCTGTTCTATATTTTGCTAAAAACTGTATTGTGCAGGTCTTTCACTTAGGATCCCCCATTCCCTTCTCTTTGTATATACTCTGATATCAATCATTGATAGGGAAGGGAATCTCTAATCTGCAGTCCAAATGTATTCTTGGCCTCTTCCCATTTTATTACCTGTCCCTCTCTAATTATTTGCTTCCAATATCTTGGCTCTTTTGCCAGTTTTCTCCAGTAAATTCCAGCCCCCTCTTCCCTAGTCTCTGTACCCATAATTGCAGTCATCCCTATCAGTAGAATCTCCTTTCTCCATTCCCATGTTGGCTTAGTTCTTAAAATACTTTCTTCTGCTTTGTGAATATAATATTCTGTATGGTTATTGTTAATCTTAAGGATTTGCATCCAAAATCCCAGTCTCTCCTTTTTTTTGAGCTTTACCTCTGTTTCAACATCATCCCTTTCCATTTTGAATCATAGCTTTCTGTTTGTTCTACGTATAGCAGCCTTAATTGTGTAGGTATGAAATACCCCATTTAAGTCAGGTAATCCCAAATCACCTTGTTCTATTGGAAGGATCAGCGTATCCCACTTGACTCTTGCTCTCTTCCCTCCCAGATAAAATTGCCTTTATTAAGTGCTATCCACAACTTCTTCTCTGGTTGATAAAAATATGCCCGACTTGCGTATAAAACTAAAAGGACGAAAAACATTTTCACTGCTTGTATCTCAGTTTTTGTATTATCTTTTTAGTCTCCATCCACATATCCTTAGCTGCCATAACAGCATCTTTTTTAACCCATACTCATATGTGCTGTATTTTATCATGTTCCCATAAATAAGGGTACTGGTGAAGTAGTCTGTGTGTTTACATAATTTACAGCCATTGCCTTTGTTTTAGCTTCATTAAATTTGTATACAGAAAAGATGTGAAACTGTCTCAGATTGTCCCACAACCCTGAAATGTCCTTTTCTTGTTTTATCAGGTACACAATACAATCATCTGCAAATAAAGACAAATGTTCTTGATTACCATATAATTATATCCTTGAATTTTTGAGTCCCATATTTTCTTTGCCAATGGTTCTAACTATAATGCAAATAAGAAAAGGAACACCCCTGCCTGATTCCTCTGTTCAAACAGGACTTATCAGAGAGGAACCGTACCACCACTTTAAATGTTATCCTCCTAATTAACCTTATTATTGCATCAGGAGAATGTAAATGCTTCCATTGCCCTACTCATAAAATCCCAGCTTACTCTGTTGAATGCTTCAGTGCATCAAGTCCCACCAACAACAGTGGTATTTTCTTACATGCTGCTCCCCTCTGAATCATTGTTGCTCTATTAATGTTGTGAAATGTTTTCCTCCCTCCCAAAACCACACTGATCCATAGCTATCAGTTTTGGCATCACCTTTGCCATTCTTTTAGCAACTTTATAATTGTGGTTTAGAATTGAAATGGGCCTGTATGAAGCTGGATCTGATGATGGGTCTTTACCCTTGTTAGGTATTACAGCTAACACCCACTTTCTTCCAGGATGTTGGTACTTCTCCTCCTCTTAAAATACTGTTAAACAAAACCTTCCAGATCTTTATCAGTTTTTTCCCCTCCTAGCTTCCAAACTTCCACAGGAATACCATCTATTCATGGAGAGTTTCCTGTAGATTGGTTATACATCACCATTTTATCTCATCTCCTCCTGTCCTGTTAATAACTGAGCCTCATCTACCTCTAACCTTGACATATTTAATCCTTCCATAAACATTTCCATTTGCACTTTTTCTTAATTTTCACATTTCTCTGCTTTAAAAGTATATTCATAACATTTCCAATATATTTTGAATACCTATACAGGATCTCTGGTTATTTTCCTTGTTATAGGCTCCCTAAGGGTGTGAACAATCCTTTCTGCTTTCTGTTGCCTGAGCCATTTTGCTAAAAGCTTTTGTGCTCTAGAGTTATTATCAAAGAAAAAGTTGCTTAACACCAATCTTTCTATGCTCAAGAATATTAGCCAGGTACACCTTTATTTTCTCTTTAGCACTGTGCAGTTGTGCCTTTTCTTGTTCTGTGAGACCCACCCTATTCTGCAATTCCAAAGACATGCATCTGGAGCATTTCTCCCCGGGCCTCCGCTGAAAATCCCAGTCAACAAATGATAAATAAATAAATAAATAAATAAAATAAACAATACTTTTACCTTTCTCAGACCCTTTATATAATTCTTGTTACTTCTTAACCATATCTCTTTTTCTTTTATTTCTACCCTATTTTTAAACTTCATTTTCATTTTATCCCACTGCCCAGCTATACTTTAGCACAGTCTCTTCCTTGTAATTAATATCATGTAACACTTCTGGCTTTTCCTTCTTAAAGTTATTAATTTAGCACTTTTACTGTGGTATATTATCTTCATGCCTTTCATCCAAGGAGATGACTCTTCCACAAAGCAATAATAACAGAATTTGTAATTTGATTAAAATAGCAGTATTGCCTAAAGTTATATTACATTTTCAGCATGGAAAAAATAAAAGAATGACCATTCCATTACTTAAAAGTAAAGCATGTATGTTTCATCTGTAAGAGTGTTCAATGGCTTCACCTTCATATTCAAGAAAATATGCTTCCTACATTCAGTTTTAATCTGGTGTACTCAGTCCAATAAGCAACACCTCCAGTGGCAATGGAACTCTGCATTAATGACAGCAACCTTGGACATATCTCTCATTGCTAAAGTGCATGACCCATTTAGCCTTAAGGAAACTGATTCCCACTTTGAGAGGTATTCTAACAGAGTTTGCCTGATAACTCATTGGCCACCACTGTACTTGAGGAGTACAATGTTTCCCTTCAGTTGGGACATCAAAGGAGGATGCAGTAACTCAGATAAGAAGTTAAGACCTGGTTAGTAATTTTTACAGATCCTAAGGACAATGGATTACAGTTTCTACTAGCTAGTTATGTCTACAGCTGCTTCCAACACAGTGTCTTCAGTGAGTAAACTAATTTGACTTTTGATCCCGCTTGGCAGACTGTAAATTAATTTACTGACAACAGGGTAAAACATCAAATCTTTTTGGAAATGACTTGCAATTTTCCTAAAAGCCACTGACTAGCTGTCTCAACACAGCTGTTAAGGTACATCCCTACAAACAGAATCTGACCTGTTAAAAGTATCCACTCTTATAGTACGAGATTTTACCAAATGTCTTGCAGAGTTCTTCAGGTGTCCAATACCATAAGCACAGAAAGGAATACATCCAATACTGAGTACTGCAAGAATGGCTGCAAAAAGTAGAAGGTGTGTCTTTTTGAGCAAAATATTAAAGCTATTCAGTATTTTTTTTCTGATATCACTGCTTTTGGTTATGGACATGTCATTATCTTAAGGTAATTTAACTAAGCTGTGCATAAATGGTTGTTAAATCTCAATTTGTTTTTTTAATGAGTCTTTCAACCATGAACCAGAAGCATTAGGAAATAAACTCTGAGTGCTGCTGGAAAAAGATAAAAGCAAAGATCTCTATTTTGTGATGTAAATCAGAACAGTTTTTTTTTTCTAACAGGAATCCCTCCAGTTAGTAATATTGGTGTGATTTCAATAGACACTACTTACCAAAACAGAAATTAGGATCCATCAAAGTATTGTAAAAATATTGCAGAAATAGTGTTTAATGTCTGAACTTTTGTCAATGATAGCCTATTTTCAGATATGCTTGTTCCTTGTTGTTTTCTTGCCCGCAGGACCAAGTTAAAACATTACCCATGCTGCAGTTTTATATTAGACCCTTTATTAATATCTGACAGCTGTCACTGGTAATATAGGATAAAAGCAGATAAGCTGAAAGGCACTGAAGGTCCACAGCAGTAAATAATCACAATAAGTAGGTATCAGCAAAAAACTCCATGTACCACCAGGCTAAAAACAAAGTTCTTTAATCCAGAGAATAGCAGTAAAACATGGTAAGCGCTTTCAGGAAAACTCTCTTCATCTGACAAATTGCTTCAATACAATCATGGTTTTTAAAGAAAGTTGCATCCAGTCAAAAGTCAGAAATCAAATGAATGGTCTACGCCCCTTTAGAATAGGCTTTAAAGGTACAATCCCATTTAAGCCAGGCTTCCTATTTGCCCTGAGCTCTATGATCCACTGTACTTTACAAGATTCAGTATAATTAATAAGATCCCCCTCTCTGGAGTTGGAATTAATAACTTGTAAATCCATAAAGTTAAAAGAATGTCCCTGATGCTTACTAATATGTTGGTATAGGGCATTATGTTCTTCTTTTAAGCATATGGCAGAAAAATGCCTCAGAATCCTTTGTTTCAACTTACAGTTAGTTTTACCTACATAAAATGAGGTGCATGACTTGCGTCTAGCTAAATATATGACATTATTAGTGTGACAGTTGACATATAACTTAGGACAGTATTGTTTATGATTAAGTGGATGAACAAATATATTAGTACTAGAAATATGAGTGCATGCTTTACAACTCATACACGGATATGTACCAATCCTATCAGATACACTAACTTTTTTCATCCTATTATTAGTAGTACAAAGAATCGGTTTCAGATTCTTATTATGTTTAAACGTAAAACGTGGAACATCACCAACCAACCCCCGTATATCATCATCAGTCAATATAATTCTCCACTTGTTACATATGATATTACATATACCATTGATGTCACTACTGTATCTGATATGTAGACTAAGATTTTTCCTCTTCATTCTGTTATTACATTGAGATCTATTATATAAACCATGTCTGGAAAACCAGGGGGCTGCTCTAGTTTGTTTATATTTTGTACTATCCATAACAACCTTGTCCACTTCACTAGGCTGGTAACCTGTAGAAACTACATGGGAGGTAAAGTCATGCACCTTGGATTGAAACTGTTCATCTTCTGCACATAATTTTGACACCCTAAAAGTCTGACCCTTAATAATGTTATTATTAAAAACAGACCTTGGATGCATGCTGTCTTTAACTAATAAACTACTGCTCCAACAAGATTTCCTAAAAACAGATGTACTAATTTTGTTAAAAGACTTGGATTCTAATTTGACATCTAAAAATTCAATCTCAGTATTTAAAAATTGTAATGTAAAACATAAAAAACAGGTGGTAGATTCTAAGTACAAAACAAAATCTCCTAAAGCTTCAGCTGTCCCTGTTCATAGCAAAAAGACATCATCCACGAAACAGCAATAATAAATTAAAAATTCTTTCCATTCATGGTCAGCTTTAAATATAACTTCCTCTTCCCAATGGGCTAATACTAAATTGTCATAGGAATTAGCGCAGGGGGTGACCATGGCTACCCCCCAACAGTGTCAATAATGTTGCTCAAACAGAAATACATTATTTTCTAAAATAACCATAATAATATAATTTGCATCAAAGTTTTATTATCAAAAGAGCTATGTATCTACAAAAATTGCTTGATTGCTTTAAGACCAAAATCATTAGGAATGACAGTGAACAAGCTTTGTACATCTAGAGTCACCAATAATAAACATTCATTAAAAGTCTTGCCAGATAAAAAATATCATTTAAAGAAGTCAAAAAATGAGCAGTGTCCTTTAAAATACTTGGTACAGAGAATAATACTGTTTTTAATTTAGATTTAACCCAAAAAAACAAAGCTCTGTGATCCAGCCCCTGACTTATACTATTGGACGTAGGGGAGGATTTGACTCATTTTTATATATTTTGAGTAAAGCATTAAATATTGGTATATTTGGATTTTCTGCCGTTATAAAATTATAAATCTCCACAGTGAAAATATCACAGTCCCTTAACTCTAAAACCAATTATTGACATCAGCAATGATACATTTTACCTCAGAGGGAGTAATTTAACATAGGTATCTTCTTGTTCTAGCATAGCCTTTAACTTATTAACATAATGAATAGCATCCATTAACACAATTGTCCCACCCTTATCCGCAAGTCTTATTACTACTGCCTTATTATTAGACCTCTCAAAGCATTCCTTTCCTCTAAAGTTAAGTTATAAAAACATTTACTTTTAGAGTTTTAAAGTACCTAATATCATCTTCACAAGTCTTTATGAAGGTGTATATCACTGGATATACTGGTGGAACAAACATGGTCGGTTTCTTTAAGGTTACCATTTTATCAATAGAATTATTACCAAACATTTGTTTCAATTGCACATTCCGACTAAATTGTTTTAAGTCTAAAATAATGTCTGTATATCTTGATGGCTCTGCTGGAACATAATTCAAACTTTTATTAAGTACTCAAAGCTGTAAAGGAGACAAAGTAATGCTAGACAAGTTATAAACAAGTTCATTAGTACCTGCAGTCAAATAGATATATTTCTCTGTTTCTGCTCCCTGCTTACGGAGCATAGTCTCTGTCCACTCACTAGTAAATCTGCTTTTCTCTCTCTCTCTTTTTTTTTTTTTTTTTACTGGGGTCGGTATTTGGGGAAAAACTAGTCTAGAGTACAGGATTTTTGGTCTGGCCCCTAGACCAAGGTCTACTGAAGCCATTGCATCCATTGTAGGCACATTGCTGTTCAACCTATTAGTTTTGGCAGTTCTATCCTTTCCTATGTACTCAGTTGATGCTGCTGACAAACTTACTGCCACAGAGTCTACACGCGACTGCTGTGATTGGCTTGGTGTAAGGTCGATAGAAGCTACATGATTTGCTGAAAACTGCTGCTCATTCTCTCTCACCATAGCACTCACTTTATCACCAATAACATTGTGAACCAAATCATTTCTATCTTTTCTTTGCCAAGCTTTCGGCCAAAGAAAAATATTGCCATTACAGAAGTCTTGAAACTCCCTGTTTAACTTCCTCATTTTGACTTGCTGTAACTTAGTGTCGAAAGAGCTTATAATACAATATAAGGAGTCCAGCTTTAATAAATAGCTTTCACTAGAGAACTTACTATCTCAGCCTGGTGCTTTTCAATAGACTTTACTAATTGTTGTTCTTGTGGAGTAAAATAGTCTATAAGTAAGTGCATATACTTAAAGATAGTCTCTATGTTAATCTGCTGCCAGCAAGCCAGTAAATCTGGATAAAGGTCTCCATACATTGGCATACATAAAACCCTCATTCCACTAGGCACAATTTGAAAATGTAGACATGCCTCTAAATGGAATTGTTGCCATTTCAGCCTCTTAAGTTTATATAATTCCTTCTCAAATAAAGTAAAAAGTTCACAGAAGGACTCACTATCATCTGCCAAAGGCATATCAGCATTGGTTTCACAATCTTTGGTGAATTTCACATTCATGACACAATCGTTCTCTAATACTGCTAACCTTTTCATTCTCTCACGAAAAAGTCTGGTCACAGGTATAGCACGATTAAAGTCGAGCTCAAGTGGGTCATTAGTATGATTAGCCATGTGTGCCTCTCACCCTTCAAAGTAGAAAAACAGGATAAAAGCAGATAAGCTGAAAGGCACTGAAGGTCCACAGCAGTAAATAATCACAATACATAGGTATCAGCAAAAAACTCCATGGACCACCAGGCTAAAAACAAAGTTCTTTAATCCAGTAAATAGTAGTAAAACATGGTAAGCACTTTTGGGAAAACTCCCTTCATCAGACATATTGCTTTTTTTTAAAGAAAGTTGCATCCAATCAAAAGTCAGAAATCAAATGAATGGTCTACACCCCTTTAGAATAGGATTTAAGGGTACAATCCCATTTAAGCCAGGGCTCCTACCTGCAATGAGTTCTTTGATCCACTGTACTTCACAAAATTCAGTATAATAAATAAGATCCCCCCTCTGGGGTTGGAATTAATAACTTGCAAAGCCATAAAACTAAAAGAATGTCCCTGATGCTTACTAATATGTTGGTATAGGGCATTATGTTCATCCACTTAATCATAAACAATACTGTCCAAAGTTATATGCCAACTGCCACGCTAGTAATGTCATATATTTAGCTAGATCGAAATCATGCACCTCATTTTATGTAGGTAAAACTAACTGTAGGTTAAACAAAGGATTTTGAGGCATCTTTCTGCCATACGCTTAAAAGAACATGGAGGACATAGTCAGGAAAAGCGGTGATACTTATAAGAAGGAGGAGTTACTCTGTCAAAGGTAAATAAACTGATGATTATGCTTTCAAAAACATAAATCCATCACAAATGTTAAACGCACCAAGGAATCAGCAGGAACATTGATGGAAGACATTTCATGTGATGAGACATCGATATTACAGCAGCCTCCTGTCTGTGCATAAAGCATGTGACTACAGCATTATGCTTGGCTATTTAATGGCAGAAACAGTAACTGCTTTAAAATGAGGATTCATACCTTCACTACACAGCAAAATAAGAAAGCATTTTTGCATGCCCTTATATGATGAAAAAAACATATAGGCAAATGATAAAACAACCCAAGATTTAGGCTGACCAATCATCCAGCACAGATTAATCCACGTGCAGGACAGATATGTAGGACTCTGACAGAGATAAAAGATCAAAGAGGTTTACTAGACTGATTTAGCAAAAGGATCTTCCATTTATTCATTTTTTCACTCCAAATGATAAAACAGGAGGCAATTCTGAAGGAGAGGCAACATTGAAATGATGATACCAAGTTGCACAGTTATCTAGAAACAATATTTCTAGTCTCTGCAGCAAGTAGCAATTATTTAATATAAGCACTATACGGTACGTTAGTTTGCAATGGAAGAAATTATATATGCAAAAGTAGTTTAGAGCAGAGCAGATGGTGGTGAGTAACCACTTCCATATATCTGCTTCCACCAAATATCTTGCTGCCGCAGTGGAAGAAACTGAAAAAGGAACAACAGATCTATTCAAACCATGCTGTATTAACTTCTAAATTATCCTATTTATCTCCACTGGAAACTTTTTAATAAATAGCAAACTATATTCTCTACACCAATTACTTATAGCCATGATGGCATCCATAACTGCTGAAATGAAACAATGGTTGCAAGCATCCACTTATATGTTGTTCTGCTGACTCAGTCGGTCGGTGCATATTTTCATAAAATGTTAAGTATTACAATATAGTATTTTTTTATTTGGTGCTCCTTCTTAAGATCTACGTTATGTTTAATAAGTCATGAGAACATCTGAAAAGTAAGTTCAGCAAGAGAAGCATTTTTCTCTCCTGTGAACCACACAGCATCTAGTAAACATCATGACAACAGATGTCACGAACCGTAATTCTGTGGTTAGCTTAAAGGAGAACCCCACCCACAGACTGAAAACAAAACCTGTTTATTTCTTCATGTCTTTGTGTTTCCTCCATTTTAACACCACTTTTGGACTTTACATACCTTTTTATATTTTTAAATGTAATTCTAAAGTCTGCTCACGTCTGACATTTTGATTTTTTAGTCTACTTCTAAGTATCCCATAATGTAGTGTTTGGCCTTAAAATATTATATCATAGCCCCAAAGTGCTACATAAAAACAAAATATTTTATTTTTACAGCCTTTGTGACACAATTGTTTAAGAATTTTGCTTTCTCAGGAATCCCAGAAAAATGAAGTTGGAAGGTTTACCATACAATTTTAGTAAGTAGTAAGGATTAAAATTTGAGGACAGTAAGGGCCTGTGCTGCAGCAAAAATAAGTGTCCCACTGTAAGTAGGTAGATAGTACAAGGCAACACTACATGAACTTTGTCTCATGCTGGGAGCTATCAATCACAGCAGCAAACAATTCGAATTACCTTTGCCACTTTGACAGACATGAAGGGAAGGTGTTTAGGTGAGGGGAGATGACTTAAGGACTACAACCCAGTCATAACAAAAGAATGGAAATTGGCTGCTTTAGAAAGAAAAAGAAGTAACAGGCACTGAGAATACGGTTCTTTGCGATTATCCCTGTTTTCTTTTAAGTAGTCATTATAGCAATAACCCACGCCTGGGTGTGGGTAATGCGGGATTTACCCACTGTTGGCGTGGCAAACAAAGACAACCGTGGGTAAATCCCGCATTACCCGCACCCAGAAGTGGGTTATTGCTATTATACTATGACATTATTTAAGAAAAGAAATAATTACTTTTGTTAAATAATGGCATTGTATAATGCCTCTTTGCTGCCCTTCCGCAGCTGTCTGGTATCCGTGGCAGTTCTGATGTACAGCGAAACAGTAAAAAGCAACGGAAATCTTGCTTTCTCCATTGCTTTTTTTTTTTAAACCTGTCTCGCTATGTTAAATGGGTTTAACATAGCAAGACAGCTTTAAAATAAGCAACGGACATCTCCGTTGCTTATTTTAAAGCTGTCTCGCATGTTAAACCCATTTAACATAGTGAGACAGGTTTAAAAAGCAACGGAGAAAGCAAGATCTCCGTTGCTTTACTGTGTCGCTATGTTAAAGGAGTTTAACATAGCGAGACAGCTTTAAAAAGCAACGGAGATCTCCGTTGCTTTTTAAACCTGTGTCGCTATGTTAAACTCTTTTAACATAGCGAGACAGTGTTTTAAAAGAGACTTATACTAATGGAAAAAGTCCGGGCGACCGGACCTTTTTCCATTAGTATAAGTCGATTTACAACGTGCAAGCTGGCCAATCAGCGTGCATGTTTTGGAATATTAATGGGGGGTCATGGTATAATAAAAAATAAGAAATGGTAATTAAACCTGACTGACTAAAAGAAGTAGGGTATATGTGAAAACACATGTAAAGTCAATGCACTGACAGGAGCTTATGGGCTAAGATGTAATATTTTAAAACCAAACACTGTGGGATACCTAGAGGTAGTCTAAAAATCAATATGCTGAACCACATGTGGGCAGACTCTTGAATTACATTTAAAAATAAAAAAAAAGTATAGACTCGGAAAATGGTGTAAAAATGTAGGAATCATCAAGACATGATGAAATAAACATGTCTTTTCAGTCTGTATGTGCAGTTCTCCCTTAAGAGAGGATTTTACATTCCATATGGCTCTATGGAAATCTGCTACTGTGTCTTTAGACAAGGTGTCTTTAGTGAACCAACAAAGGAAAACAAGGTTATTGTTAGAAAAAACAGTGTAAGGAAACACATCAGCAAATGTGGATTTCTTTCCTAGCAGTTGACAAGGACTGGTTAAAAAACATATTGGATAACTCAGAAGACAGTGTGTCACACTCTACATGAGATGAACTTTGGGTGGGATTCATAAGCAGGGGCCATCAATGTCCCCACCATCCCAACAGAATGTGTAGAGGAGTGCTATTTGAAGCATGGGTGAAGGGCTCTGTCAGTGGTAATGTAAGATGGCTATAACTGCAAACTGCAGTTCACAATGCATGGCATTAGAATAATGCTAATGCATGTTACTTTGCTGGGAGAGCAAATCAACACTTGGGAATCAACACCTGAAGTTTATATGGGGCAAGGAAATGTATTATATCAGAAACCTGGGAATGGCAAAGGGTTAGACAAGTAGTGTCATTGTTTTGGGGAAGGGGCATCACAGGACAGTGGTCCTAGCATCTAACTGACTCTGTATGTGTGTGGGGAGTGTGTTGTGCTTATCTGTGGTTATGTGTATGTGTGTGCAGTGTATGTGTATGTGTATGCTTATCTGTGGTTATATGTGTGTGTGTGTGTGTGTGTGTGTGTGTGTGTGTGTGTGTGTGTGTGTGTGTGTGTGCAGTGTGTGTGTTTGTGTATGGGCGTGTGTGTTTGTAGGGGATGGAAGGTAGGAGCGGGTGGATGTGTGGTGAGGAACAGATCACAACAATCACTCACAGGACAAGTTGTCGCATGGCTGGTGGTGCTGCTTGCTGATTAATGAAAAGAGAAGATGACAGTGATCATGACAGGAGGCATAGGGCCTGTAGATTCTCACTGCCGGTGATATACATCAGAGTCAGATGGACACTGCTAACTGCCATCCTTGGGAGTGAGTATATGAGTATAGACATTCATTAGTGGGTAGGAGCATAAGACCACTGATTACTGATAACTTCTGAGAAACTACGAGCAACAATCACTGCTGGCACAGGGATAAAGAGTTATGTCTGCTCTCAGCTTCTTACCAGTAAAAGACTGATGTCAAATGATACTAGACTTACAGGACTGATAGCTCTTGGAGGAAGATTAACTCATGATATGTACATTAGGTTTTTCTAGCATACACCTCCACATCCTCCAAAAGTGTATAGGGGATTAATGAATCTTATACATCCACTGACCTAATGTACTTAAGAATATTTTGAAAATCCTTTGAGCAGCAAAACCAAAGGTATAAGCAGGCAAGTATTTATGAATCAGGATTTGCCATGATAAAACGTAAACCTGGTGCAAGTATGGGGGTGGGGGTGGGGTTCACAGATTCACTCATAATGTATTATATAGCAGTACACTGCCTAGACATCTAAAAATCAAAACGCTGTAATAGCATTTAGCCAGACTTTTGCATTTGAAATACACTTTTTTTAAATGATGCAAGTGTTCCTATATTTACAATTTGAGTTTTTCAGACAGAAAATTTGTTGCCATGTGGATATAAATGAAAGACAGCATTTAATACATTTTGAACAATTTCAGCACAGTAGGAGTACATGCTTGAATGTTTTTAATATTCTGTAATGAATGACCTGAAAATAAATTTTAAATTAAAATTAACATTTTTGAGTGTAACCTATGGTTGATTATTATTTTTTATTTGATACTTTTAATTTGAAATATAAAAGTCATACTGCTGTGGGAACATAAGGCATCAGGCCCTCTTCTGAATCTGTCTATTCCCTATATGAATACAGTGAAAGTTGTCCCAGCACTCTAGCATTATAAAGAACACATTCATGGTAGGGATCAAGTGCCGTTAACAATGTCTTGTCACCATTTCAGTTTCTTACATTCATTGACATATAGCAATACACAGTCAAGGTTGGCAAGGTGTCCAGTTTTGAGACCTAGAATGTTTTTTTATGTTATCCAGAGAGGATGATCAACTGCTGATGTACTGTGAGAGTGACATCTGACATGCAATTGGACGATATGCTGCCTAGTGTGGAACAGCACAAATGAGAATCAGCACTTCCTAACCTAAGGGGTTCGTGCTCTTGCTGAAAAAGTAGATTATTGGGGAGGGGGACACCTGTCCTTAGTGGAAAAGCATATGTACTTTGGAGTTAAGGCAAAAGGGGAATGCAAGGACAATAAGCAGAAAGAGCCAGCAGTTATATTCTTGCAGGTGGTAGACTAACTTATGGTTATAAAGCAGGATTTGAATTTCTGGACATAGGTTTTAGCTCACCTTTCTACATCTCCCTCGTCTCCTACTGTCACCAGCAGTGAGATCAGACTCTGGGTACAAATGGCAGAAATGGGGTTTCTATGCAAAGTCACATGGCTTACTCTCCATAACACGATGAGAAAAAGGTGATCTAGAAGCTCCATAGAACACAACTGCTACTCCTTTACATTAAGAGGATCCAAATGAAGCAGTAAGAACATCTGGTAAGAATGCTCCCAGTGATTCCAATGGTGCTGTTTCAAGAAGTACCCACTTGGAGGAAACCCAGATCAGACTAAGCAAGTGGCAAAGAGATTATATCCCTTGTCTGGCATAGAAATGCTGATATCCCCCAAAATAAGATGGTATCCTTGGTTGGGAAAGTGGACATTTGGTTTGTTTTGTTTGGAATTTTGCCTCTGCAACATGCACCAAAAAAGTGGCAGAAAAATGACCTGAAGTGAGGTGAAACAATCCCAAATTTTTAATAGATCATTTTGAGTTTCAAATGGCATATGGGATTACCATAAGTCTACCAAGAATGAAATTCCAGTCTGCATTTAGCTGTTAAGATAAAGATGTGCTTTAACTTGTGGAAACATGCAATGCATCCATCAAGGACACTCAAGAATGTAGCTGCCAGGTGTTGGATGAAACCAAGAAATAGTTTGGATGGTAGATTACAGGCTGCCTCCCTATCAGGGATTGATATCAGAGTATAGGCAAAAAGGAAGGGGTAGGGTAGTCCTAAGTGGAAGACCTGCTCTGGTAGAAATTCTAGTCAAATCGAGAACAGAAGCTGCTGTCAAAAAGAGGATAATTAGGAGAGCGTAAAAATATTCCATTATAACCAGGATAAGGAAGTTTTAGTACTACTGTACTCAATCCATATAAGATCCATCACTGAATACAATGGCCCCTTTGGTATGTATGTTACCACCCACTTGCAGCAGTTGCAAAGGTTCCTCAAAAGGAGAATCCAGGGTATGAATACCTTGTTCTTCACAGACTGCCTTAAGGCCCTATGATGGAAAAGAATGAGGTGACTGAGAACATATTTTTTTTTTTGGGGACTGTAGTGATTTGTGAGATTTTAGAAATTCACTGTTGACTACTTTGTCAGAAATAATAGGGGAGAAAATGGCTGTAACTAAGGAAACTATTCTTTTGAGCTGAGACACAGGATCCAAATTGCCTAGATATAGTAAGGTCTTATTAAGTTTAATTCTGTTGGCTGCCGAAGAAGCAATTACTGGAAAATGGAAAACGAAATCTAAACCAGCTTCAGTCAAAATACTGAATATTCTAAAAGAGCTAACTAAACTGGAAGACGGATCAAGTAAACTACATATGGAATTTGTGGGAACAATACATGCAGAATAATGTTCAGCAGGAGCAGTGAGGTTTAAGGGAAAGTAGGTTCATAGGATGATACTAAGCTATTGACCTGGAAGCCCTTATAAGCCAAGCCAATAATTTTGTTCATGTTCCCACAAAGTCAGCAGCTGTTTCCTTGTCCAGCAGGGACACAGGTGGGATCCCAGGGATGCATTTTCTGTTTTCCATCCAGTTGTCCACATTTCTCTTAAAGAGGGCTAGAGAGGTACTCTGCTTGACATGGACAGGGAGTGTTTGGGACACAAATCTATCCCACCAAGTTCTATAAATGTCACAGACCAGGTTGAGGCCTTGCGTGTGGGTTGAGTGAGTGAAGTTTGACTTATGGATATGCAGCAACTCCATCGAGGCTGGGTCTGAGATAGGCTTGTACACCAGACACAGGACACCTCTGAGCAGTCTGTATAAGACTGAGTAGAGGGACAGGGCTTTAATCTGTATAGGATAGGTGTTTGAGACCCTGTATTTTCCTGGTCAGGAACCTCTGTGGTCTCTCCAGCTGCTGTATGTGCTTGGCAAGGTACATGCTGAAGACCGAATTGTACTCGATAATGGGTCTGATAAGGGAGGAATACAGAGATGTTATGACCTCCATGCACCTAGATGAAATACCCTTACTTATGAGGTGGGCCATGTAGAAAGCCTTCCGTACAATGGAGGCAATGTGGTGGTCAAAAGTCAGGTTGCTATCAACCTTGGTGCCCAAGTCCCTCATGACTGTTTGCTTGCTTAGTACATTATTGATGTGATAATTAGTGGGGATGCCATTTTCCCCAAAGGGGATAATGATGCATTTCTTGGCATTCAGTTTGAGGCCATGCTTCTGGCACCAGTCATTAGTTTGAGTAAGACCCTCTTGGAGAATGTTCACATCACTAGGGGAATTTAAGACAGCACCCAACTTGCAGTCATCTGCAAACTTCGTCAGCCACAAACCACTGGTTTTAGCTTGCACCTCAGAAAAGTATATCCCAAACAGCAGAGGCCCCAAACTGATCCTTGAGGTACACTGCACATTACGGGTCTCCTACTAGAAGTTGCTTCCCCTATTTCGACTGAGTGAATTTTACCAGTGAGCCAGTTAGCTACCCATCTGGTAACATACAGGTTGATTCTTAGCTGGGAGAGCTTATTTATTATGCCCGAGTGGGGAATACGGTTGAAGGCTTTGGCTAGGTCAAGGTAGGCGGTGTGCACCATCTTCCCCTCACCCACGGCTTTGGTGACTATTCAAAGAAGCTCAACCAAGTTTAACAGGCATAATCTCCCTTACACAAAGCCAAACTTTGTGGGGTCAAGCATTTGCAGGTTGCCAATGACCTTGTTTATAAGTTCCAGGATAATGTGTTCCATGGCCTTGCAGATCAGGCTAGTTAGACTGATGGGCCTATAATTGCCTGGGTCAGTGAATGCTCCACCTTTGTGTAGAGGGATGACAGTGGCTGTCCTCCATTTGGCTGGGATGAAGACAGTGTTCAGGCTTAAGTTGAATAGGGTGCCTAATGGAGCTGAGACCTCACACCTGAGTTCATGTAGGATACAGACAGGGATGTTGTCGGGTCCCATGGAGACTGTATTTTTTCCCTTTGAGAGGGCATTAAAGACCTGCTCCCTGGTGATGAGGGGAGGGGGCAGGTGCTGGGCATATCCTGGTTTACTGATGGGGACGGGGATGACGTTTTCACTGAACTTGTCTGCCAGCAGGTTGGCTATATCTATGGCATTTGTGTATGTGGTATTCTTGACCACCAGTTCAGGGCAGATTTGGGAGTTACCTTTGAGATTGCAGACATATGTGAAGAAGGTCTTGTGATTGTCCTTAGTGGATGTGGCCAATTTGGACTCAAAGTTAGCCTTAGAGGATTTCACCAGCAACCTTATTTGCTTGTTCATACAAAGAAGAGATTGCTTCCAAGTTGGCACCTGTTCCTTCTTCATCTTGGAGAGCAATTTTTTCCATTTATTACAGAGTTTGTATAGTACTGCTGTCCACCAGACAGGTTTACTCTTCCTTGAGGAAGATGATTTGGTCCTGTCAGGTATTGCTGAGTCCATACAGCTATATAGGTGCTCATATAGTTTTTTGGTGTAGGCTTGGAAATTAGTGCTAGTTCCAACTGAAGGGACAGTGGCTGTGAAGCTTCTCATACTTGCTCTCAAGAGATTGCAGTCAGCTTTGGAAAAGTTTTTTTGTTTGACCCTGATAAGGGGGGGGGGGGGGTTCAGGGGAGATGATAACTTCAAAGGTGATGGCTTTATGGTCAGAACGTATCAAGGAGGATGACACTGTAGGAGTGCTACATTGGCTATTCATGTTGGTTAGGACCAGGCCCAGGATATTTTCACCTCTCATAGAGGTGTCGACCAGCTGATCAAAATGCACTGGCATTGACGAAATCCAGGAATCTCTGGGCATTCATGTTTGGGCTAGAAGAGGTCTTCTACTCTATGGTTGGGTAGTTAAAGTCACTCAGGATCAGGGTAGAGGGTTGAATCTTGATGGATCAAGTAAGTCCAGATAGGTGGAGTGGGCATCCTGAGCCAAGGTTGGGGGTCTGCAGCTAACTATGATTTGAATAGGTGTTTTGTCAACAGTTAACTGCACTTGGAGTGTCTCCTCTGCGTCATATCATTTGACCAGCTTGGAGGTGTGTATCTCTTTGACAAATATTGAAACTCCACCTCCTTTGGCTTTGTAGCCCTCAGTTTGGGGTCTGAAAGTATGGTAGGATGAGTAACCTGGTAAGGCTGGGGTGCTCTTTGCAGCTTTTAACCAAGTTCCAGTGACTGCACAAATGTCAGCATCCTCCAGGGCAAGGAATGCTTGCAATGATTGCCGTTTCATGCTAAGACTCCTAGCATTTAGCAGCATGACCTTTAAATTTTGTTTTGAAAAATTCTTCATGTTGGTAATTTTGTGCTCATGACTTTGCCTAAAAGAGGCACTATGGGGGAGGCAAAAGTCTTTGCTAGAAGCCTGTAGGCCATGTCTGGTAAAGCATCGTGGTCTGTCAATCATGTCCTCCCAGGCTGTCAGGTACCGGATCCCCTTGGAATGACACAAGAAACTAAGATAATTGTTAAAGTCAATCATTTTCTGTTTGTATTGAGACATCACTCTGGGTGATGGTAGGATGCTGCTTAAAGCGAGGGACATACCTGCCTGGGATGCATATTCAGCGAGCTCAATCATGTCTCTCTTCATATAGTCCAGAGAGGTACATCTCAAGTCATTCACACCAACATGGACTATGACAGAGTCATAACAGTACCTGTTAAGAGACCTGAGTGTGTGTGCGTGATATGGTGGATTCTAACATCTGACAAGCAACTTACAGTGAATTTCTCATTATCTAGCCTGATGAGGGGCACATCTGTGTGTCTCACGATAGAGTCTCCTATGACTAGTATGTTGAGTTTGTGGCTGAGCCTTACAGACTGTGAGACACAGGCATGTTTACTATGTGTGATGCTTGGTGCTGTGGGTTGTGAATTAAATTATGTAATGTTCTGTAAAGAAAGACAATGCAACGTATAATGTGTGCAAATGCAAAATATGTTAATATGGCCTGTTTCTTTTATATTAATGTATGTGTGCATATGTTGTAAGTGATAATTTAAAAATGGTGTTTAAAAAAACAGAATGTAGTTGCTGGGAACACAACCACAAAAGTCTTCCCAGGATTGGTTGGGGCATCTTTCCAACATTAGCCTTTTGGAGACATGAGGAATGATCCAGTGTTAACAGCACTGCACTCTCCAAGTACTGGGCATGTGTAGGGCACAGGGAAAAAGAACAAAAGCACTATCTTGCAGCAGTATGGTGGTGCCCTACAGTCCTTAATCTCCTCACTGGTGCACGATGGGGCTGGCGATAATGTTCAGTTGCAAGGAGCTAAATACAGCTGGCAGTTTTCTCTTCACCAGTTGCCATACCTGTTACCTGTTCCCAAATGTTCTCTTCTTGTCCTCTTTTCAGTACCTTTATATCCAGCATGAATTGAAGCACAGATGAGTTAAGTAAGCCATTCAAAGTCTGTTTTGTTAGTAAATTCAAGTTTTGTCTGTCTTGCATGATGGACATAAACATAGTATTATATTTCCTGTTATCTACAGTTTGTGTGCTGTTCTGAAGAGATTCCAGTTTCTGGAGTGGTTCAATGCAGCAGCTGAAACTGTTTTAAGCACAAAGGAAGGTCTGTTTCTGAGAGAAACACAAGCCATTTAGATGACTGTATAGGCAGGTTTGCACATGAAGACCTGTATGTGAAACTAAATGGTCAGCATTGTGGCTCAGTTGTGAGGGATTCTGCTTCAGCGCTCTGGGGTTCAACAGAGACCTCCAGTTACTGTCTGTGTGAACTCTGTATATTGTCTCTGTATCTGCAGGTGTTATCTCTAGGCATTTCAATGTCCTTCCACCTTACAAAGCATTACTGGGTATTCTAAACTGCCTATAAATCTTTCATTTATCTCAGGCAATGGTTGAAAAGAATTTGAAAAGGATCAATACACTTACTGAATTAACAAAGAAACAAACAGATGAAATTAAATCCTTCTTGCTGAAGTTATAGCTACCAGGAAAAGTGAATTACAAAAAAGAAAGGCGTGTATAAGCGACAATCTGAAAATGAAAAAATGCTAACTTCATCTTACAAAACTTGAAGTCCAACAGCAGAAAGTAAACAGTGAGGTGGTCTAAGATACAAGACTTCTTAGAGAAAAGCTTTAAAAGAGGGACATAAAGACATCAGTGCACATAATGAATGCATGCTGAAATTAAAGAATATGCTTTAAATAAACAACAAAATAGGCCTTGCTTGTAAAAATGATATCTGGTGTCATGAAGTAATGTGTTACCTGATCAGAAAAATGTTTCCATTCCGATAAGCACAAGTTTCCTTTAGAGGGCATCCATGCTTTTATCAGGATGTCTAAACCTTCCACAGAAAATAAAGAACTGTTAAGAATTAATAACTAATTCTCCAACACAGCAATTCATGTCTCATTTCAAGGTATAGAACTCTACCTCACTGCTGTGGTAATAGAAGTGAACAGGATACCATACTTATCTTGACTAGTTGATTAGTTAGGCCCCTTCTGGCTTTCAATATAATCTGAATTAGAGGAATGGGTGGGGTGCGTATAGGTTTTGGTGCACTGGAAGGAAAATGCACTTGTTTTTCAAGTTTCAGAATATGGGATATAAGTAAGAAGCTGAGCACTACAATGAATAGGAGAGATTTGTTCTTGTGCTCTCCCCAAACTTGCACTTTGTAGAAATGTTGACTTAAATCACGTTCTATTACCATGTGGAAATTAAATATCTGTTCAGATAGTCTACCAAGGTATTTAGTTTATCTGGAATAGATTGTGAGAGTCTAAGAGTTCATCCCCAAATGTTCACTTCCTCTGTTGGAGACAGGTATGGCATATGCAAACAGTATTGCACATGCCCAGACTTGCAGCAGTATATACTCGCACTCACCTCAGCTGCACCTTTCTGAACATTTTGAGCAGCCATTAACAAGTATGGAAAGTCTCTCTTTCTCTGGTATGATATGGTATGTCTTTATTTGTAACACAATGAGTGCATAGAGTGTCAGCTAGACATAGCTAGACATAACACAGAGTTGATGAATATGAACCAATGGGTGGGTGCAGGTAAATTTCTGAAACACCAGACTATTTAAACTGTATCTGCAGAGAAAATCACTCATGGCAAACATCAAAGATTGATGCAATACTGATTTCATGAACTTTAATTGTACCTTGCCTTAGGAATGAGTTCCATTCCTGTCAGACCATTATAAATTTTAAACATCTGCAAAAATTAAAAGAGGAAGCAAAGAAAATGAAAACAAATAAGTCAGTGAATCAGCAGATCTCAGGAAATCCTTATCCTGGCACAGACATGGAAGTTGATTATTTGATTACGGTCTGAATAAAAGGCAAAAGGTATCAAAGCAACATCCTGTGTAACAATAAATAAGTAATCCTTGGATAATAACTTGCGAAGAGTAAATTGAATGCATTGAGTGAGTTACTTTAAGGCAGCACATATAGTTACGTGGAATTCCTTGTATAAGAGTATACTTGGACCAAACTGTGAAACTTGCTTTTTGCTTGTAAACGGTTCACTAGGGAGATACTTTTTTCAACAGTATAAGACTCTGCTACAAACAATGGTATATTATGTGAGTTGTGCGTGTTATGCAAGGGATGCAAATTGACTTTTTGCCCTATAAAAGACTATTCAGCAAATATGCAAAATGATGTACATAAAGTAAAGCATTTACCTAAACAAATGTTCTAACATGATGTTCAGTAGCCAACAGTGTCAGTGGCACAACAGGTGGTGCAGTCATTTTTAATGCTGGGAGATCAAACGATTGTTCCATTCCCACCCCAGGTGGTTTGATTCATTTTCCAATACTTATATCACAGTAGGGCATAAAGATATAGGAAGATGCGTCCTTAACTGTGCCATCCTTCAAATAAGTTAAACTGAGGTGCCATCTACATGAGATGGTGGCAGCTTAGGTGAATATAACATAGCCCACAGACTTTTCAAAAAGATTAGGGACATTTTCCCAGTGCCCCTGGCCAAATTTTCCCAGTCAGTATGAAGATCAGCTTGGGTCCTTCCCCATGAAAAAAAGGCCACTGACATAATTGAACTAAACTGGTCAACAAAGCAAGCATACAGGAGAAATTTACTGGGTGACTGACTGCACATATATGTCTCAAGAAGTAATTAAAGTGGAGATTTCCAAGATAGCTGCACACTGATCAACAGCTTGATTTCAACGGATGAAATAAGATATAATGAGCAACAAGAAACATTGAAGAAGAATTTTACAATGAGGGGCTATGACAAGGTTAATACAGAGAGGGTCCTTTCGGAATGTGGCCGATCCAGAGAAGACAAAGGAAAACCATACCTTTACAGACATGGTAGCAGAGAAAAAGAAAAATCAAACAAAGTAGGACACAATACACAAACCCGATTGATTATACCATACACTAATAAGAATAATAAGATAAGAGAAATAATAAATAAGAATTGGCAGTTATTAATGGTAGATGATAGGATAAAGGAAATAGCGGGTGATAGGCCCAATATTACTTATCTTTTTCTTCTTCTTTCGGCTTTTTCCCGGTTAGGGGTCGCCACAGCGGATCACCTTGTCCGCACATTGAATGGCAGTGGAGTTTTACGGTGTCGAGTTGCCAGCCCGGCGCCCAACCTTCCACAGAAGGCACACTCACACGCACACCTAGGGCCAATTTAGAGTGTCCAATCCACCTGCAGCATGTCTTTGGGATGTGGGAGGAAACCGGAGCACCCGGAGGAAACCCACACGACCACAGGGAGGACATGCAGACTCCGCACAGAAGGCACCCCAGCCGAGGATCGAACCGGAGAACCTCTTGCTGTGAGGCGGCAATGCTAACCACTGCACCACCGTGGCCGCCCTATAGGCCCAATATTACTTATAAAAATATGAAATCCTTAAAAAGGCTACTCTGCTATGAACATAATAATGACAATAGTGATGGAGTTTTACATTCGAAAAGGAAAGGGACTTTTGCCTGCAGGAACTGCAATCAATGTAGTTATATGTTAAATGGCAATGAATTTATACATCCAGATAATGGTAAGAGAACCATCTTTGACAAATATGCGGACTGCAGATCTAGGGATCTCATATACATAGCGCAGTGTCAGTGTTGTTTATCATTTTATATAGGGAAAACTAACAGAACCCTGAGAGAAAGAGTTAGGGAACATATTTATGCTATTAATAAAGAAAATGAGAATAATGCATTAGCGAAACATGTCATTATGGAAGGGACTAAACACAGATTCAAGTTCATGGTGTTGGAATTGATTATGAGAACAGATAGACTAGGCAATATCAAAAATTACACGGAAGAGAAAGAAAATAAATGGATCATAAGACTTCAGGCCAACAAAGGACATGGTTTAAATGATAAAGTTTCATTGAAACCATTCCTTATGGCAAGACCATATAAGCACTGATCTAGTATATTCCTTTATGTGATTACACATGTTTAAACTCACTGCCATGAATGTTTAATATTACACTGGTTAAGATCCTTTATTTTTACATGTTTCAAATTGTTCCCGTTGTGATCATCTCCAGTGGTTCTCCTATCATGCTAAACATGTTTATATACACCTTTGCGTCAGATGATATGAGACATCATATCATATGCAGTTCAATAATACAAGAATAACACCAGCATCAGAGACTCTATGATATGGGGTTTCTCTACATAGATGCATACACCTAAGTCCTCACATATTCACAATTTCCTCCACATAGTCATATTATATATTCCATACACATATATTTTATATTCCAACTCATGTCTCTGTTTCATGAATTCTGACACACATACACTTTGAGACCATTCAGATGAATGATTTCAGTTTTTTAATGATTGTTATAGAAATTTTATTGTTTTTTAGATCGCTGTTTTAAAATATATATGTTTTCAAAACTTATAATATATGGTTCCATAATATATGTTTTTAAATACTACTTGCACTTCAAATGACATATGTTTTTAAGTACTACTTGTACTTTAAATGATATAATCATTACGCTAAATAGGATAATGAGCATCTAATATTGTATAAAAATGCAGTATGGGAGTGTGCTTTTTGAGGTCTGAAGAAACGTTTTGTTGGAACGTGAAAGCGCTAACCAGTTCATTTGTTAAATCAATAAATTGTTTGTGTTGTGCCAGCCGTGGAGTGCTTCCTTTGTATTTTCTACAATTGCTTGCAAATTTTCTTGGGAAGCACTTTGCCTGAAACCACTCGTTTTTCTTTTGGCTTTTTTGTTAATAGAAAATCTACTAGATTCGATTATGTAATTACAGAAACTGCAAGTATGGCATTTGAACATTCCCGGGGATCTTGTAAGAGGAGGTTTCATCTCGAACCAAGATTTAAGGTTCTTAGCTTTCCTGTATGTCACCTTCGGACTCAAACCTAATTTAGCAGACACCCCTGGGTCCGCTCTAAACAAGTGCCAGTTCTTTCTGATGATGTGCCACAGACTGTCACTATCCATTGCGAAGGTAGTAATAAATCTGGGTACATCCAACTCGGTGGCCCTATCCACGGTTTCCAAACCTGGACTACTCACGGGAAATGGCAACGTAATAGGGTCAACCCTTTCCTTAATTTGTAGTAGTGGTACATACACATTAGAACTCCTTTTTAATGAAACCTCGTTAATTAGGTCCTCAATTAATTTAAAGGGGTAACCTCGACTCAAAAACATCTTTTTAAGAGTTGTACATTCAGCAGTAAACATGTCATCTCTACTGGTAATTCTTGCTGCCCTTACAAGTTGTCCTTTAACAACTGCTCGTTTCTGTGTAAATGGGTGACAACTTGTAAAGTGCAACAAGGTGTTAGAGTAAGTAGACTTCCTGTATATCTTAGATGTATAACCTAAAGCAGTAGAATCCTTTTCTAACATAATGTCAAGATAAGGTATCTGCTTATCACTAAAGGTAAAGGTAAACTCCAGAAAGTCTGTCGTAGAATTTAGATGGTTAACAAATTCTACAGCCTGTACCTCGTCTCCATTGAAGAGAATGAATATGTCATCTAAATAACGTGTGTAATATACTGAGTGTTTACTGTATAATGGATGATTGAAGACAAATTGGTGCTCCCACTGTGCCATGACCAAGTTCGCCACACTGGCACCATAGGGTGAACCCATACCAACTCCCACAGTCTGTAAATAATAGTTGTCTCCAAACATAAAGAAATTTTTGGATAATGTTAAATCCAAAAGCTCACATACCAATGAGATGTCATAACTACTAGCGTCCCTAGCTCTCAATCTATCACCTACTCAGTCGATTGCTATGTCCTGTGGAATACAGGTGTATAAATCTTTGACATCTACCGTGAGGAAGTTGTAATGCTCCTCATAGTGTGTCTCATTTATTCTGGATAAAAATGTCCACGAATCTTTACAAATCTGTGTCTCCAAAACAATGTATTTACGTAATATATGGTCCACTACTTTAGCACATGCATAGGATGGTGAACCCCGGCTGTCAATCAAGGGGCGCATAGGTGGATTAATCAAGTTTTTATGGATTTTGGGTATACCGAAAAAATAAGGGGTCCTGGGGTAGGAAGTTGACATATAATTATATAAATCTTGATTAATCCTGGCTTCCAAAAACATTTCCTCAATCTGCTCCTTAATAATCCGATAAGCACCATTAACTTCATTTAAAGAACTCAGTGCATATGCTGGAGTGTCAAGTAATGCAGTCATACGATCAAAATAATCTTCATTGTCAAAAATCACCACCCCCCACCTTTGTCCGGTTTACAAATACGTCAATTATTGGAACGGAGAACTTGAATACAGTCAATTTCAGAGTTGTTAATAGTGTGTGGACCATGTAAATTGGTTCTTGTTTTTAAACACCTAATGTCCACCTCACATACTTGCTCGAACATCGGCAAAAGAGGTTGAAGTGAGGGATTAAAAGTACTAGGAACGTGTAGTGGATTAGAAATGTCAGTGTATGCCCCCCCACCCATCATAAGTTTGAAATTAAGCTTTCTGGTGAAGGTTTTGACATCAATAATAGCTTTCACAAAGTCAAATTTATGGTGTGGTACATACGTATGACCCTTGGCCATAAGATCCGCCATTTCAAGAGTAATAGGGGTGTTAGAAAAATTATAAACCTTGAAGTCACCAGAAGTATTCGTGCTGAAGACTGGGCCCTGTTGCACATGATCCACATCCAAAACATTAATCATTGAGAGAGATAAAGTTGGTACATCACTAACTTCTTCTTCATATATGGTAGAAGACAGATGATTAGGGGTCAAAAATACTAACAGTTGGTTCTCCTCTGATTTGGTTGATTCGACCATTGGCGTTGAGTTTTGGGTCTCGCTCCTAAAAAATTCTCCTGTGAGTTAGCGTTGTTATTAAAATTAAGGTTGTTCCTATTCTGTATCCTCTCACTCCTACGTAATTCAACCAATGGCATATGGTCGTTGGTCAAAGGAATGTCCTCCTGAATATTAACTTCAGAATTATTGTTAGAAAAAACACTTTCAACAGAGTTAGGGGGAGCATTATGATTAGAAGTGGTGTTATAAGTTTGAGTGTTCGTCCTCCAAGTTTACCCTAAAGGAGGGTTGGGGTAAGCTGCCCCTTCCCTGTACGCTTTGGAGTCCCTATCCAGTTTTTTAACCTTCACAGATTTTAATTTAACTAAATAGCTGTCTATACTACTAAACAGTCTAGCATAATCAAACCTATACCTGTCAAAAACAGAATCAGCTTTTATTACATTATCCAACACAGTTGCTTCCACGTTAAGTTCGTCAACTTGTAATGTATAATATTTAATCATTACATTAAGCAACTCAAAACCATGCCTATCATACATGGAAATCAATTCCTGATGAAATACAGAATTAGCAACCAACCCAGTTGGATATTGAAAATGCCTCAGGCCCTTTGGCACAATTTTCCGAGCTAAACATTCATTAAAATATGCAATTTCCAGCTGTAACTTTTTAATTTTAAGCATAATATTGTCCAGTGCTTTTAAGTTACTAGAAATGTCAAATTCGGAAGCAGTACGCTGAAGAGGTGCAGTTACTGTTTCAGGCTTGAACGATGGATTAACACAAACTCAGTTAGCTAAATCCGGATAATTCACAAAATTATTGTTACTCATCAGAGGTTGTGATCTAATGTTCCCTGTGACAGGAAAGTTAGAACTGGGACCTTCTTGTTGGCAGCTCATACTTGTAACAAGGTTACCCTCAAAGGGTCGACCAGTGTTCAATGGCAAAACAGCTAAAGTTTTAGAAAGTGTGTTCTTTGCCCTAACATCAAAGGATGGTAAACTGGGCAAATTGTCATCCCCAAAATATGCAGAACGCTGTCGGTTCAATGATGAATCCAAAGCGTTATGTTGCTGGTTCACATTGAAACCAGTAGCCGGAATTCTCCTCTGCCCTTCCGCATTGATTTCAGCTCTCCCAGTGTGAAAAAAGACAGAGAGGTAAGGGCCAGAAATTCTTCAAGTTTTAGTAAATTCAGTTACTGGCTAGTAAGTACACTACCTGGAAGCCAGCAAAGAAGAAATTTAAGGAGCATGAAAGAAAATCTTCGACCAGGGAAAGTGTAGAGAAACCCCTGACTGTCACAAATCCCGCAGCTGTTCAGCAAAACATAATTCAAGCTCCAGCTTTGATGCAAGACATGGCTTCTACTAATCTAGAGGAAAAGATCATTCAAATGTTCTTGGAGCTGATTAAAATAAATGAAACATTAAAGGAGTATATAAACTCAAGTAACAAAAGGCTGGAAAAAAGGAAGGAGCTTTAATCAGCTATTCAGATGAACTGATAAACTGCAAAAAATCAGAGGCTGAAATGAAGAAAAGGCTCACCTGAGTATAAGACTGATCAAGAAGAGTTGTTTCAAAAAATGGTAGAGTTACAGGACAGACCACACAGAGAGAACCTGAGATTTTCTGCTGTACCCAAGAAACTGGAAGGAAAAGACTATATTAATTTTATGAAAGCACAAATAAACAACTGGACTGCTATTCCATAGCAGGAGTTGTTAAGTGAAAGGGCACATAGTGTATATGCTCCAAATCTTGTCATGAGAAATCAGCCAAGACCTTGAATAGTAAAGATGCAATCCTACAAGCAGAAAGAGTTGATCCTAACAAAAATATGGCAGAAAGGCAAAGTTTTTTTGTTTGATAATAACTCCAGGGCACAAAAACTCTTAGCACATCAAGTTAGGCAACAGAGTACTAACCTATGAACCTATGAACCTATGAAAGTAGAAAGGGTTGTTACCAAAGTTAGGGAGCCTATAACAAGAAAAATAACCAGAGATTCTGTAGAGGTATTAGAAATATTTTCAAATTTTTATGAACATATCTATAAAGCAGAGGAATGTGGAAATCAATAAAAAGTACAAATGGAAATATTTATGGAGGACTTAAGTATGCCAAGTTTAGAGACAGACGAGGCTCAACAATTAACAGTTAAGACAGGAGGAGATAAGGTAAAAACAGTGACGTATAATCAATCTACAGGAAAGTCTCCAGGAATAGATGGTATTCCTGTAGAAGTTTGGAAGCTAAGAAGGAAGAAAGTGATAAATATCTGGAAGGTTTTGTTCAACAATATTTTAAAAGGAGTGGAAGCACCAACATCCTGGAAAAAAAGCTGTGGTGAGTGTAATACCTAAAGACAATAGAGACTCTTCAGACCCAGCTTCAGATAGGCCCATTTCAATGTTAAACCATGATTATAAAGTGTTTATATCCATAATAGCTAAAAGAATAGCAATGGTTTTGCTAAAATGTATAGATCTGGATCAATATGGTTTTATGGAGGTGAGGCAAACATATTAACAGAACAAAGATAATCTGGAGGGAAACATAATGTAAGAAAATGCCAGTGTTGCTGGTGGATCTTGATGCCAAGAAATAATTCAACAGAGTAAGATGGGGTTTTATGAGCAGGGCAATGGAAGCATTTGGATTCCTGATACAAACATAAGGTTAATCAGGAGGATATATGAGGGATCGGAGGTAAAAAATAAAGTGGAAGGGTACCTCTTTGATAAGTTGTGTTTGAACAGAGGAACCAGACAGGGATGTCCTCTTTCCCCTTTGTTATTTACATTATATTTAGAGCCACTGGCAAAGAAAATAAGGGACTCAGAAATTAAAGGTTATAATTAAGTATGGTGATCAAGAAAAGTTGACTTTATTTGCAAAGAATATTATTTTGTACCTGATTAAAACAGAAAAGTACATCTTAGTAATGTGGAATATTCTAAGCCAGTCTGAACTTTTTATGGGATATAAAATTAATGCAGACAAAACAAAGGTTATAACTGTAAACTGTGTCCCACACACAAATTCATTCAACAATATCCATATTTATGGGGGCACAATAAAATGAAGAATTTAAGAGTATGGGTTAAAAAAATTCTGTTTTGCAGCTAAGGATACATGGGAAGAGACTAAACAAAAGATAATATAAAAACTGAAAAACTGCAAGCTCTTGTTTCTGGATATGCATAGCAAGATACAAGCAGTGACAATGTTTTTAGTTCCTTTAGTTTTATATACAGGTCAGGCATATTTTAACTACAGCAACCTGGCCAGTCAAACTGCATGATGAAAGTCACATGATAAAAAAACACATGATAAAACAATCACATGATAAAAAAATCACATGATAGAAAGCATTGGGTTGTACCTTAAACACATACTGAGTACAATATAAAACATGAGTTGATAACTAACTTTCACCATGAAAGTAAATATGCAAATAACAAAAAAACAAATTCTATGACAACAAATTAAAAAATATATATATATATATATATATATATATATATATATATATATATATATATATACATAGATATATGTATATATGATCATAAAACCATCAATTAAAAAGTCATTACACTTTTAAATGTTAAGATTTAAATACAGGTTTAAGGGAGTCTTTTTCACTTAAGCCTTTCCCCCTATCTGCCCAAAGTTGAATAATCCATCTCCCTTCTTTACTCTAAGTGCAGTTCTTGATATCACTTTCTCTTATACTAGGAAAGGTACGGTCAATGACCAAAAACGAAAGGTATGACTAACCACTTCTTGCATAATAGATTTTCCCTAATCCTGTCTTTGAACATCCTGTCAGATTTACCCACATAATAGGAGGCACACACTACACAATAAGTGAGGTAAACCACATGCTGGGTAAGGCAATTAGCAGACAACCTTAAACACATACTTACAACCCGTATGTGGGTGAGTAAAGAAACCACTATAATCAATGTTATTGCAATATTACACATACCACATGGCCTAGTGCAAAAATCCTTATTAACCATTGGCGTTGAGTTTTGGGTCTCGCTCTAAAAATTCTCCTGTGAGGGGGGGGGGGGGGGGTTTTTTTTTTTTTTTTTTTTTTTTTTTTTTTTCCTCCTGAATATTAACTTCAGAATTATTGTTAGAAAAACACTTTCAACAGAGTTGGGGAGCATTATGATTAGAAGTGGTGTTATAAGTTTGAGTGTTCGTCCTCCAAGTTTACCCTAAAGGAGGGTTGGGGTAAGCTGCCCCTTTCCTGTGCGCTTTGGAGTCCCTATCCAGTTTTTTAACCTTCACAGATTTTAATTTAACTAAATAGCTGTCTATACTACTAAACAGTCTAGCATAATCAAACCTATACCTGTCAAAAACAGAATCAGCTTTTATTACATTATCCAACACAGTTGCTTCCCACGTTAAGTTCACAACTTGTAATGTATAATATTTAATCATTACATTAAGCAACTCAAAACCATGCCTATCATACATGGAAATCAATTCCTGATGAAATACAGAATTAGCAACCAACCCAGTTGGATATTGAAATGCCTCAGGCCCTTTGGCACAATTTTCCGAGCTAAACATTCATTAAAATATGCAATTTCCAGCTGTAACTTTTTAATTTTAAGCATAATATTGTCCAGTGCTTTTAAGTTACTAGAAATGTCAAATTCGGAAGCAGTACGCTGAAGAGGTGCAGTTACTGTTTCAGGCTTGAACGATGGATTAACACAAACTCAGTTAGCTAAATCCGGATAATTCACAAAATTATTGTTACTCATCAGAGGTTGTGATCTAATGTTCCCTGTGACAGGAAAGTTAGAACTGGGACCTTCTTGTTGGCAGCTCATACTTGTAACAAGGTTACCCTCAAAGGGTCGACCAGTGTTCAATGGCAAAACAGCTAAAGTTTTAGAAAGTGTGTTCTTTGCCCTAACATCAAAGGATGGTAAACTGGGCAAATTGTCATCCCCAAAATATGCAGAACGCTGTCGGTTCAATGATGAATCCAAAGCGTTATGTTGCTGGTTCACATTGAAACCAGTAGCCGGAATTCTCCTCTGCCCTTCCGCATTGTCGACAACCAAACCTGCTGTTGCATGTTGCAGGTTGACGTTAGAATCAGGAGCCGGAATTCTCCTCTGCCTTCCTGCATCGTCGTCAGTTCCCTCTGCCACTACAGATCCGATAATAGTAGACACGTTGTCAGGAATAGTAAACACCCGATTGACCGGGTTTGGTAAAATATCTGACTCTAGTAAAATCGTAGCGTTCCTCAATGGAACGTGCACATTTAGGCTGTCATCAACGCCGTTATTGTTAAGTGTATTACTAGGCACTAGTTCCAGCGTATTTACGAACATCAGTATGCCATAAGGAAACACAAATTAACCAACGCCCTTGCCAAACACGTTGTAGAATTCCCTACACACCAATTCAAATTTATTGCAATAGATCAGTTAGTTGGGGACAATAGAGGTGGTCCTGCATCATTAAATTTACTTGCACTTGAATTACATTGGCAGATAAGGTTGGAGGCTTACCATTACCCAGGCCTTAATGAAGCATGTTCAATTTCATGTTTATTAAGTATTTTGAGCCTTAAAAGGTAGACATATGTACATGTACATTTCGTACATATTTGTAATTTCATACATTTTTACATTTTGTATGGGTGTATATATGTATACATATATGCAATTTTTTATATATTTATCTTTTATATATATATACATTTTTATATATATATATTTTTTTGAAGCGTATATATATATATATATATATATATATATATATTTTTTTTTAAAAAACTATACGATATATTGTTTTCTTTATTAATAAGGTATTTGAATACTGTTCAACTTAGATTTAAACCAAAGACTACTACCATTACCATCACCATGGTTTTTCCTGGTAAGGAACAACTAAGTGGGTTGTTATCACTGATCTAGTTCTTACTAGAAGAGTATTCATTGCTTAGTATCTTTTTTAAGTATTTTTATGAGCACTTCTATAAGGTTGTTATAAGTACTTACATGTGTTTCTGTTTATTTTTAATGTGTTTACTTTTAACAATTTAAGTAATTCCTAAAGTTGGTATATATTTGTAGACTTTTACACGCATACATTTGAAAAGATTTGTGTATAGTTTTCATGCACACTAAGCTGTAATAGCATATATATAGGCTTTGAGGTGGTTCTATACAGTTTTCTGCCTATATTGGATCATAATTAATACTTATCAGGTTTAATTGATGATCAATTAGTGATTTAAATGCAGCATTATGGTTGAGTGTAATTTATTCTAAAGAAGTCTGCTCACTAAGCAGACGAAAAGCGCTTCAATAAATTTTGGTCCTGGAATTATTTTACCCTGGTGGTTCTGACCAGTGAATTTGTAACATCTACAATGACTGTTGGACTCTCTCAGCTGGTTCCAGTATTTGTTTTAAAAGTATATATGATCATAAAACCATCAATTAAAAAGTCATTACACTTTTAAATGTTAAGATTTCAATACAGGTTTAAGGGAGTCTTTTTCACTTAAGCCTTTCCCCCTATCTGCCCAAAGTTGAATAATCCATCTCCCTTCTTTACTCTAAGTGCAGTTCTTGATATCACTTTCTCTTATACTAGGAAAGGTACGGTCAATGACCAAAAAACGAAAGGTATGACTAACCACTTCTTGCATAATAGATTTTCCCTAATCCTGTCTTTGAACATCCTGTCAGATTTACCCACATAATAGGAGGCACACACTACACAATAAGTGAGGTAAACCACATGCTGGGTAAGGCAATTAGCAGACAACCTTAAACACATACTTACAACCCGTATGTGGGTGAGTAAAGAAACCACTATAATCAATGTTATTGCAATAATTACACATACCACATGGCCTAGTGCAAAAATCCTTATTAACCATTGGCATGAGAGTATCCTTCGGTCTACACAGGATTCTTTTCAAATTAATTTTATTTTTAAACAAAAATGTAGGTGTGTCTCCTATAATCTCTCTAATAACTGAATCTGTAGTGAGGATGTCCCAGTGCTTCCTGACTATGTCCATGATGGAATTAATGTCAGTGGTACAAGTACAAGGATACCCTTACCTTATTAACAAGCTCATTGGCCTTACTATCATCTGCAGTCCTACCTCCATTAGAAAAATACTGATGGGCCCTACTTCTTCGCTGATCAGGTATCTCATTCAAAATGGTGTCAACTTCCCCAGGGTGGTATCCCCTGGCTAAAAGCCTAGCTTTCAAGTTAACTAACTCAGAGAGAAAGCCATCATCAGAGGCATTCAATCTAGACAACCTCATACCTTGTCCTTTTACCACATTCTTAAAGACAAACTGAGGGTGCATGCTACCTCTATGAAGTAAAGTATTTCTGTAGCATGGTTTCCTATGGACACCAGTATTGACCATCCCATTATCCAGCCTTTGTACAAATACATCAAGGTAGGCTATAGAAATGGGAGAAAAGGACATGGTAAATTTCAAATAGTTTATGGCCCCATTAATCTGTTCATAGAAGGATACCAACTGGTCCTTACTTCCTGTCCAAATAAAAAACAAACCGTCCACAAAGCGATGATAGACAGGGACCAACACAGAGAACAACTCATTAGTAATTAAGAACATCCTCCTCCTACATGGCCATAAACATGTTGGCATAGCTATTGGCACACAAAGTGCCTATGGCTATGCCATCCTTTTGTAGAAATATGTCACCATCAAAAATAAAACTATTATTTTCAAGGACAGTCTCCAAAAATAAACAAAATAGATCGATGAAAGCCTCACTGTATTCACAGTGTGTGCTAAGATATCTCAGTACAAAGTCAATGCCAACCATGTTAGGAATAACAGTGAATAACGATTGTACATCAAAGGTGACAAAGTAAAATTCCATATCCTTTGCTAATGTACTAGTACAATTATATAAATCCAAAAGGAATTGCTTAGAATCTTTTAAAACAAACCTGTTACTATCAAGAGTAGGGCGTAAATGCTTCTCTAGAAACAAGGAGAACGGTTCAGTACACCAACCTCTACCAGCCACAACGAGCCGCAGAGGAGGTTTCAAGCCATTCTTATGAATGTTAGGTAGTCCTTGAATAATCGGAATAAGTGGGTGTTCAACTCTGAAAAAATGTAGTATGTCAGATGATATTAATTCACTTTTAAACAAATCGTCCAACATATCATAAATCTTACGTTCTAAATTATACATATACTTAATATCTATCTTTAAGTAAAAAAAGCTATCACTCAACATACTACGCATAGAAGCATTATAATCACATCTATTCATAATAACAACAGGACTGCCTTTGTCAGCTGGTCTAATAATTATGGTGTCATCATTTTGCAATTGTGACAGAGCTTTCCTTTGTTTCAACTTAAATTAGGCTTCCTATTATTATGAGAAGTATAAGTACTCCTTGAATCATACAAATCAAACAAGTCATTTTCCACACATTTGCTAAAGGCATCAACTAAAGGATGTGAACTAGGCATATAAGTGCTTGGTCATCTAAAAAACAAACCATCACCTAATGTATTGCCAAATTCAAGTTTAAACAATACATTCCTGCTAAATAGTTTAATGTCAGGTAAAGTGTCAGTAACATCACTTTTCCTAGTAGGAATAAATGTAAGGCCCTTCCCCAATACCAATGCCTAATCACTAGTTAGGGCATGATCAGAAATATTCCGAACCAACTGGCCCCCATTCTGTTCCACATTTTCTTCAAAGTCTGGCCTGAGTTCCTCTCTATTGAATGTTTCTGTTTCTGCCATCCATGATTCAGTGAACATGTCCTGCTTCCCTTTGTTGACACTGATGGGTAAAGAGAAAGTTGGAGAGGAAACATTACTTTGGGCCATGGTATATTTGTGGGGAACAGATATTGTCGAGGGGGTCATTTTCCTTCTAACATCATTCCCAAGGGAGAGTGATTGAGTAGGCCTACTAGCATCAACAACATTCACATTAGATGTAGATGGGTGGGGATAAATTCCCTTTACTGTAGAGGAAGAGGCTCTTTCCCCACTAACAGTACCTCTGGAATCACTTGTGCTATTGTTAACTTCTGGCATGCTATGACTGGAATCAACAACTTCAGCATTCCTGGTACCATGGTCATTACATGGCCATGTAAAAACATGCCTGCTCTTAAAATCAGAGGAATCTCTATCAATTTTAAGTCTTTTCTGTTCTAACAGCTTTTTCTCATAAATAATTACAGCATCCAACAACCCTTCTAGTGCCTTATTAGCTAGTTGCTCAGGAGGGTAGTTCTTAAATATTAGTTCCTGCTTTTCTCATAGGTTCATAGGTAGGTACTAGGCTATTGGCCCAAGGGCCTAAGAAAGCCTATACAACAAGGTTCCCTGGCTTACGCCACCCAAGAAAGTTATTTTCCTGTGTCCCTGCCCAGCAGAACCACAGAAGTGATCCCCGGGGTGTATTTCCTATTTTCCATCCACTTATCAAGATTTTTCTTGAAGAATGCTAATGAGGAACTTTGCTTGACATAGATAGGGAGCTTGTTCCAGAGTATGGGAAGTCTCTGGGACAGGAATCTATCCCCTCCAGCATGTCCTGTTTATTGTGGTGACATGGTTTAGGTCCCTAGAGTGTGTAGCTCGGAGGCAATGGGATTTCTTTAGGTGTAGCATGTCCAACAGCTCTGGGTTTGACATAGCTTTATATGTTAGGCCAAGATCTCCTCCAAGTAGGTGATATGCTACGGAGTAAAGCTGGAGTTTTTTGAGATGGTCAGTGTAGGGCATCTGTTTGAGGACAGTAATCCTCTTTGTGAGGTACTTCTGTGGCCTTTCCAGCTGCTGCAGATGTCTTGTGATGTACATTCCAAAAGGGGCATTGTACTCTATAATGGGCCTAATGAATGTCGAGTAGAGGGGAACAATGACCTATTTTTTCCCAGATGAGAACCCTTTTGTGATGAGGTGTGCCACGTAGAAGGATTTCCTGACTACTGTGGCGATGTGATTATCAAAGGAGAGACTACTGTCTACCTTGGTCCCCAGGTCTCTTATCACACATTTGGCGTTAAGTAGACTGCCACCTATGTGGTAGTTCATGGGTACAGAGTTTTTACCAAAGGGGATGACAATGCACTTTTTGGTATTGAGCTTGAGGCCATGCCTCTGACACCAGGCATCTGTCTCAGTGAAGCCCTTCTGTAGAATGTCCACATCATTTGGGGACTCAGCTATGGCTCCTAGTTTGCAGTCATCTGCGAACTTCATTAGCCAAAGACCTTCTGTGTTAGCCTGTACTTCAGAGAAGTAGATACCAAACAGGAGAGGTCCCAGGACTGAACCCTGTGGTACTTCACTTGTCACTGGTTTGAAGTCAGATTTGGAGTCTGACACTTTTACAGTGTGGGTTCTGTCAGTGAGCCAATTGGCAACCCATCTTGTGATGTAGGGATTTATACTAGTTTAATAAGTTTAGCTATAATTCCAGAATGGGTGATGGTGTCAAAAGCCTTGGCGAGATCAAGACAGGCTGTGTGAACCACCTTACCCTCATCTACAGCTTTGGTAACTGCCTCAAAGAAGTCAATCAGGTTCAGGAGACATGATCTGTCTGTCACAAACCCGAACTGGGTGAGGACCAGAGTTTGGAGGTTACAAATGTCTTTCTTTATGAGTTCCATGATGATACATTCCATGGGGTATGTGCCACTTAACTTAAAACCCATTTCACCTAAACTCATTTCACTGATAAGTAGTACTCTAATGCAACTGAAAGGTATATGTCCTTTTCCCCACTGTAGAGTGATCCTAGTGTTAGAATATATATTAAGGGGCGTGGGGGGGGGGGGCACAGTTGTCTTTTACCAAATAATGTAAAACAAAACCAGACAACATGAAACCAAAATGTGGGGGGCTGTGCCCCTCACACACCCCCTTAATATATATATATATATATATATATATATATATATATATATATATATATATATATATATACTAACTCCAGGATCGCACTACAGTGGGGAAAAGGACATATACCTTTGACTTTCTTATTGTACTACTTGTCAATGAAATGAGTTTTAGGTGAAATGGACTTTAGGTGATTTGGTCTCAGTGAAATGAGTTTAGGTGAAATGGGTTTTAGGTGAAGTGACATGTACCTGTTCCATGGCCTTACAGACCAGGCTCATCAGGCTAATAGGGCAATAGTTCCCAGGATCAGTGGTGGATCCCCCTTTATAGAGTGGGATAACTGTTGCTGTGCTCCATTCAGTGGGCACAAAGCCTGATGTGAGACTATGATTGAACATGGTGCTTAGGTGGGGACCCAGTTCGTTCTGAAGTTCATGTAAAACGCAGCCTGGAATGTTGTCTGGTCCCATGGATGCTGTGTTTTTGGCTTTAAAGAGTGCAGCTTTTACCTGTGTAGTTGTGATTACAGGGACTCTGCATTCTTCCTGCATAGATATTTGCCCTTTAGGGGCTGAGAGTGGGGTAAAGTTGGCACTGAACCTATCTGCCAGGACGTTGGCAATATCAGTTGGTTCGGTAATTTTCTTGCCGTTGTGCTGTAACTCAGAGCAGATAAGGGTGTTGCCACTGAGATTCTTGACATAGCTATAGAATGCTTTGTGGTTGTCCCTAGAATCAGTGGCGATTTTGTTTTCGTAGCTAGCTTTGGAGGATCTTGTAAGGGATGTCGGCTTCTTACTGAGGCTGACCAGGGAACTCCTCCACTCATGGGATTTTACTCTCTTTTGCAACAGTTTCTTCCTTCTATTATAGAGTTTGTTAATGGCAGGGGACCACCAGATTGGCTTCCTTTTTTTTGGAGGATAGCATCTTGGTTCTGTTTGGGATAGCGCGATCCATGCACTCGTTTAAGTGCTTATAGAGTGCATATCTGTAGGACTCAGCAGTCATAACTGTATTGTACATCTCCATGGGTGTCATGAAGTTTGCCACTTCTGTCTTAAGAAGCATGAAGTTGGCTTTGGAGAATTTTTTTACCGTGGTTTTCATAATGGTGGGTGGGGCAGGATGCAGATATCTAGGGTGATTAGTTTATGGTCGGATCTGACCAATGAGGAGTTGATTTCAGGTGTGGAACACCGGTCACTCATGTTGGTAATGACTAGGTCTAGGATATTGTTGCCCCTGGTGGAGGTGTGGATAAGTTGATCCAGGGGCATTGGAATTTATGAATTCCAGAAAGCGTTGTGCGAAGGAGTTGGTACATGAGTAGTTTTCCTAGTTAATGGTGGGGTAGTTGAAATCGCCCATTATTAGGGTGTTTTGTTGAACCCTAACATTTTCCAGTATATCAAGAAAAGAGGAGTGGGAATCCTGGGGCTTGGTGGATGATCTGTAGCAAGCTACAATTTGGATTACAGTTTTGCCCAGAGTTAGTTGCACTTGGATAACCTTGGATGCATTATGCTGCGCAACTAGCCTGGAGGTGTGGATATCCTTAATGAATATGGACACACCTCCGCCTTTGGTGTTCTGGTCCAGGTTAGGTTACAGACAATAGTTCACAGTTTATGTGGAATGAATTTCAACAGTTTGTTGCAGATTACCATTGTGATCATACTGCAATGAGTCCTCATTATCTGCAATCAAATGGTGAAGCTGAAAGAGCAGTGCCAAAAATATATTAACAGAGACTGATTTGCATAAAACTATTGTACTGAACTACTCCATACAATGCCACCAGGGTTAACTCCTTCACAGCTTATACTTGGAATACAGAAAGAACTGACATGAATATTGCAGTCAAAACTTGAGCCAAGAATTATTCTGTACTATAATGGTAATCATAATGACAAAAAAGTGAAAGCTTTGTATAAAAAGTCCTATGACTGATGTCATTCTGCAGGACCAAAACTGTCCTACTACCTTATCAAGCTGTCCACTTAATGTTATAGAGGTTGGGGAGGGGAAACATCAGACATAACAGTAGTAACTGAAGAAAAAACATGAATCACATTCCTATATGGTGCAAACTAATGATGGTTCCATAATTTGATGTAATAGACAACCTATTCAGTCAATTACTGATACTTGTCAACCTGAACCAGTGTTCCACATACTCAGTCAAACCAATATAAGACAAGAATAACCAGACTGGAATGATGTCTGCCAAATATGTTCCTGTACCAATGACTGATCCATCTCCACTGAATATCCATGGTAATGGTAGAAGCTGAGCTTGACTAATCATGATGACAGTGCTGTCCAACAATCACAATCAAGTGCTCATGTTCTAGATCCAGTTCACTTTGTTTTGCCAAGTGGCTGCAAATGTTCTAATGCATTTCAGTTACAACAACATGTCTCAAAGTTTTTCTTTTGCAGGTTCCCAGTTTGGTTCCAGAGTCAAATAGTTTTAGTATGTTCTGTAGTGGGATGCTGAACTGTTTACCTCAGCAATATCAACTATGTATCCACACACTGGGTTAGTCAATAGCTGCAAATGCATTCTTTGTAAATTTCATGTAATCTTACATTGTTTATATTCTATGTCTTCTCCTCTACAGATTCAAAAGAGTGCAGAAAGAATGATGCAGATATGTACCTGTGTATTCTTTGTAGATTTTAAAAAACTTAGAATTTTTTAATTTCTCCAAGTTACATGTATTGATAGCATATCTAAATACAATTGTAGCTTCTGTTTAATAAGACCTGTTGCTCCTGCTCCTATTGGAACTGTCTGGGTATCTTTCATAGGTTCATAGGTATGTACTGGGCTAATGGCCCTGGAGCCTTTACAAGCCTAGCCCATAGGATTACCCTAGCATCGTGCCACCCAACCTTAGTTCCTAGTGCCTCTGTCGAGTAGAGTCACTGGAGTGATCCCCAGGGTGAATTCTTTATTTCCCATCCACTCATCAAGATTTCTCTTGAAGAGGGCCATTGAGGTGCTCTGTTTGACATGTATGGGAAGTCTATTCCATAGTGTGGGCAGTCTCTGGGTTATGAACCTGTCCCTTCAGCATATTCTGTTGATTGTGGTAATGAGGTTGAGGTCTCTGGAGCGTGTGGTGCAGAGGGATTGGGATTTCTTTAGATGTAGCATTTATAACAGAGCTGGGTCAGATATGGCTTTGTAAATCAAGCAGAGATCACCTCTTAAGTGGGATATATGAAACAGAGAATAGTTGGAGTTTTTTGAGTCTGTCCATATAGGACAAGTGTTTAAGGCCTAGGATCCTCTTTGTGAGGTACTTTTGCGGCCTCTTCAGTTGTTGCAGGTGTCTAGTGAGGTGCATGCCAAATGGGGTGTTGTATGCAATGATTGGCCTAATGAGGGAAGAGTAGAGTAAGACAATGACCTCTTTCTTCCTGAATGCAAAACCCTTAGTAATGAAATGTGCCACATAGATCATATGATCACAGTGGCAACTTGGTGGTCAAAAGAGATGTTGCTGTCAACCTGTGTTCCCAGATCTCTTATAACGCCTTCTGTGTTCAGTGGACTACCATCAATGTGGTAATTCAAGGCAACTGGGTTTTTCCCAAAGGAGATGAAGACACATTTTTTGGCATTGAGCTTAAGGCCATGGTTCTAACACCAGTTGTTGGTCTCAATGAGGCTTTTCTGTAGGATGTCAGCATCACTTGGGGGGGGGGGGTTAATAATAGTTCCCATCTTGCAATCATCTGCAAACTTTGTCAGCCAGAGTCCCTTCATGTTGGCCTGGACTTCAGAGAAGTAGATACCCAACAGGAGAGGATCCAGGACCAAACCCTGTAGGACTCCACTCATGACTGGTCAGCAGTCTGACTTGGAGTCAGCTACTTTCACACTGTGGGTTCTATCTGTGAGCCAGTTTGCAACCCACCTAGTGATATAGGGGTTGATGCCTAGCTTAGTAAGTTTTTCTATGATTCCTGAGTGAGGAATGGTATCAAAGGCCTTGGCCAGATCAAGGTAGGCTGTATGAACCACCTTACCTTCATCCACAGCTCTGGTGACTGACTCATGGAAGTCACCCAAGTTGAGCAGGCATGATCTACCCTTCACAAACCCAAACTGTGTAGGATCCAGAGTTTGGAGATTCCCTATATCCTTGTTTATTAGGTCCATGATGATGCATTCCATAGCTTTACATATCAGGCTCGTCAGGCTAATGGGGTGATAGTTCCCGGGGTCTGTAGTCGTTCCTCCTTTGTGGAGAAGGATGACTGTAGCAGTGCGCCATTCGGTAGGGACAAAGCCTGAGGTGAGGCTGTGACTGAACAGGGCACACAGGTGAGGTGCCAGCTCACTCTGTAGTTCATGTAGAACACAGCCAGTGATACTGTCAGGTCCCATAGAAGCTGTATTCCTGGACTCGCACAGTGCTGTTTTAACCTGTACAGCAGTAATACTGGGTGCCTGGCAATCTACTGGTATTGTGATTGGTCCTTTGTGGAGGTAGAGAGGGGTAAAGTTAGCACTGTATCTGTTCACCAGTATAGCTGCAATATCTGTTGGCTCCGTATAGGAGATTCCATTGTGCAGTAGCTCAGGGCAAATCTGGGTATTGCCATGGAGATTCTTTACATCACTATAAAAGGCCTTGTGGTTGTGTTTACTATCTGCTGCAATTCTGTTTTCATAGCTAGCTTTACAGGATTTGATGAGGGATTGCAACCTTTAGCTGAGGCTGATAAGGGAGTCTTTCCAGTCTTGGGACTTCACCTTATTCCGCATCAGTTTCCTCCTTCTGTTGTAGAGTTTGTTTATGGCAGGGGACCACCAGATTGGCTTTCTTTTTTTAAGAAGAGCATCTTAGTTCTATTGGGTATGGCGAGATCCATGCATTTGTGTACATGTTTATACAGTGCATTGGTGTATGATATGATTTCTTCCACATTGCTCTCATTTCTGCCTGCAAATCTTGATATTTTATGACTTTGTGTCGCTCTGTACACAAGACACTGTAGTCACTGGGTGTAGCAATTTCAATGATCAGTGCTACTTTTGTCTTATTTTCATGGACCACTATATCTGGTTTTCTCGCATATATCTTTTCAGTTGTTAGTAATGGGTGATCCCATGTGATGTAGACCATTATTTTCTATGATGATTTGTGGTTCGTTTCCAGTGTTTTTCAGCCACTTCAATGCCATAATATTTGCACAATCCCCAGTGCAACAGTTTTGCCATATTATTATGCCTTTCAGTATACAATCCTTCTGCCATTAATATGTCACAACCAGCAACTAGGTGTGTAACTGTTTCCTATTCTGTTTTACAAAGCCTACATTTGTCTTTTTTCCCGCATGCTCAATGGACTTTATAAACCAACGTGTACATAGCCCACTGTCTTGGGCTGCCAATATTAACCTTTCATCTTTTGGTTTCAATTCACCTCTCCTTAACCATTCCACTTTTCGATCCTCATTAACATGGGGATCTTCCAGATGTTTTCTATGCTTGCAACTATATTTATGCATTTTCCACATTTCTTGCCTTCTCATCTTATCCTTCACCTTATATTCTTTCTTTTGTTTTTTTTTTTTTTTTTTGGCACATTCAGTTGCTGCCTGATTTTTATCTACTTCTGGTTTGATTTCCTTTTCTGCTTGATACTGATATGCTTTTGCTAGACTAAGCAGGGAAGTCATCTTAGATTTATTCTCCTCATGTTTCAAATTTTTCACTATGTTTGGGTTGTGTGAGGTCAGCAGATATGTATGCAGTCCCACAATTGCAGATCTATACATGTAATCAATATCAAGGACGCCCATCTCTAGTTCGTAAGGGGGGAATATATAATCTTGGTATGCATAAATCATTTGGTGAGCATGAAGCATCCTTCTTGTCTTTCTGTCTAATCTGTCCAACATGGTTTTGGGCCCAGTCAATCACTCCAAAACTGTAAGTTAGGACAGGAAGAGCAAATCGGTTTATAGCTTGAATTTTGTTCCTAGATGTCAATGTTGTGTTTAGGATTAATTTAAATCTTCTAAAATATTCCTTACTAAGTTTTATTTGCATTTATTCATGTTTTATTGTTGATCCTTCATCAATTACCAAATATTTACACACTCCCTCTTGCTCAACTTCTTTTATATCACATTGTTGTCCCAAACTGATGTTTTCTTGGTGCTGCAGTTTTCCTGCTTTAAAGGTTGCTTTTGCACATTTATCAAGACCAAATGACATTCTTATATCATCTGAAAAAGTTTTGACTACTTAGATTCATAGGTTATAGGTTAGTACTAAGCTAACTGCCCTTGTGAGCCATTTTAAGCCTAGCCAATTATCCCTTGTGAGACTCAAACCCTGCACCTTGCGTTTGTAAGGCAAACACCTTAACCAACTTGCAGTTGTGTTTTCAGTTCCTCATCTGATGAGTTATACAATTTTAAATCATTGACAAAGAGAAGATGTGTGTCACACTGCCAGCCCAGCTATCTGGAAATCTGTAAATAATTCTATGTAATTTGTGAACATTGATATGATTTATACAGAACTATAGGTTATGTGTATATTAAAGTACTGGCACAGACGTGTGTGTTGAACAGGGTTTCTACAGTACTGAGCTTCAAGGATGTATCCACAGTGTACCCTACGTAAAAAGAACAGAAATGTATATAAACTATATTACCTGCACATGCAAATGAATGTTTTAATAGTAGACACTGGAACATACAGCAGTTTGTTTGTTCGTGTCTTTCGGCTTTTCCCGGTTACGGGTCGCCACAGCGGAACTCCGGTCCACTAATGATTGGCAGTAGATTTTTATGTGCTGGCTTGCCGGGCCTAACTCACAACCTTCAATGAAGGAACGCCCATTCATGCATGTCGACACACAGAATACACTCTAACAGAATTGAACGGGCAACGTCTAACTGTGAGGTGACAACGCTACCACAGCACCACCACTGCAGTTGGTGGTGGTGCTGCGGTAGCATTAATGTTTGATATTAATTTGGAAACTCTCTCAGAGAGAGACTGTGCAATTTGTATTTTGTATTGGACCTAGCAAGAATATCCACTAATCATCACCATCTGCACTTGCCTTGCTAATAGTAAGTAACTAGGATGCAGTAATTTATTTTAGATATAGTTATTATTTTAACATGTACACTTTTTTGGATTTTAGTTCCTTTGACACCTTTGTTGTTTTTTATTTATGAAGAATATTATTATATGAAGTATTATGTATTTTTTTAAAGTTTTTTTATAAAGTGATGGATTCTTTAACCAATGGAGATTTCATCCTTGGCTTTTATTTAGTTTTTTTTTTTCTTTTTTTTGTTTTTTAGTCTGAAGGATAAAGCCTTTATTTCCTCCTATTTTGAAATAATGTATTGGACTTTATGCAACAGTGCACAGTGTACATCTGGGGATAGTTAGGAATATAGTAAAGATTAGTTTAGATGTTTTCTGTATTTATTTGAGACTGTCCTGCAATGTTGTTTTAAAATATTTCCTGTGATTTTGAACTCTAAAATTACTGTGTTGATTGATTGAGTATTGTCTTGTTATTTTATTATTTCTTATTAAATATATTTAAACATAATCTTTGTGGCTGATATATCTGAGACATTTATACTCAGAGTACTTGCATATCTATTTGGTGACACTGTACAGGCCACTCCTAATAGCCTGGCACTTGGTCAAAACCACCATTTGGATAATAGTAACATTACACAGTAGGATTGGATACCCTTTGTTAATGGCCTTCTAGTAGCTGATAAGGGTGGCTGGTGGCAGCTGAAACTACCGTATAGTCTGGGAAAAAGGGGGCATAGCTAGTAAACCAGTGGCAGCCTTTCCCAGGTGTGCGCGCGTGTGTGTGTGTGTGTGTGTGTGTGTGTGTGTGTGTGTGTGTGTGTGTGTGTGTGTGTGTGTGTGTTTGTATATCAAATCTCAAAGTGTGTGTGTGTCAGCTATTTGGGCGGGTACATGAAGCACTGATTAGACAGAGAGGGTGCTGGAGGTCTTAACTTGGCCACTCGGCTAAAATCAGGACAACTATTATGGCCTTACAGATGTACAACTTTCAGAAAATGGACAGCTCGACCTTTCCACAGAGGACTTAAAAATATGTCTGGAGTTAAACAGACTTAAGCTGGAAGCCAAGCATTTGGAAACAGAAGCAGACAGAGACTGAGACATCTAGAGGGTGAGGAAATTGAGAAACTGTGATGTCTACATGTGGAGGAGAAGAAGAAGCAGAGGCAAAATGAAAAGGAGATGCTGACTCTTTGCTAGAGTTATGGAAGTAATGGGGAAGGGAGTAAGCAAACCCTGAGTGCAGCAAAGGTTGGTAAATTTCCTCCACAATTTACAGAGGTACATATATTTGAGAGAGTATGTAAACAGTGTAATGCTGACCAAGGGCTCTGGGTACAGTTCCTGACCCCCTTACTCCATGCTAAAGCTGTAACTGCTATTTCTAAACTGTCTGATATTGGTTACTTAAATTATAATACAGTCATAATGTCTTTTGCTAGAATGCTTTAAGTTAACACCCGAAGCATATAGAAAAAAGAATTTGTGAGCATAGAGGCAAGGCAGATGAAAGTGTGTGTGAATATATTCTTGAACTAAGCATTTATTCTCATAGGTGGGTGAGTGGATGTCAGGTTACCACTTTTGAAGGGCTGGCAGACCTTTTGGTGAGGGAACAAGCCCTTAGCACTTTGCCTGAGGACATGAGAATCTGGTTAGCTGATAGACAATGTACTACTGCAGATGAGTTGGGGAAGAAGGGAGACCTATACCTATGCAGTGTCATCTCCTTTGGTAAAAACTCTGTATCCATGAACTGCCACATAGGCAGCAATCTACTTAACACCGTATATGTGATAAGAGACCTTGGGACCCAGGTGGACAGTAGTCTCTCCTTTGATAGTCCCATTGCCACAGTAGTCAGGAAGTCCTTCTACGTGGCACACCTCATCATAAAAGGGTTCTCATCCAGGAAAAAAGAGGTCATTGTTCCCCTCTACTCGACACTCATTAGACCCATTATAGAGTACAACACCCTTTCTGGAATGTACCTCACAAGAAATCTACAGCAGCTAGAAAGGCCACAGAAGTACCTCACAAAGAGGATTACTGGCCTCAAACAAATGCCCTACACTGACTGCCTCAAAAAACTCCAGCTTTACTCCATAGCATATTGCCTACTCCGAGGTGATCTCTGCCTAACATATAAAGGTATGTCAAACCCAGAGCTGTTGGACATGCTACACCTAAAGAAATCCCAATCCCTCCGAGCTACACACTCTAGGGACCTAAACCTTGTCACCACAATAAACAGGACATGCTGGAGGGCTAGATTCCTGTCTCAGAGACTTCCCATACTCTGGAACAGGCTACCCATCTATGTCAAGCAAAGTTCTTCATTAGCGATCTTCAAGAAAAATCTTGATGAGTGGATGGAAAATAGGACATACATCCCGGGGATCACTTCTGTGTCTCTGCTCGACAGTGGCACAGGAAAATAACTTTCTTGGGTGGCGTAAGCCAGGGAACCTTGTTGGCTAGGCTTACATTGGCCCTTGGGCTGATAGCCTAGTACCTACCTATGAACCTATACCTAGCAAGCAGGGCATCACTGCACAGGAAAGGGACACCCTGTAGAACTTGGGGTGCTGCTCATGGGTCTAAGGGAACCCATGGTGGGCAGCCTGGACTGCCCCAACACAGTCTGCCAGTAGCAGGGGAAGCCACTAGTTCATGTACACGTGCAGGACCAAGGGTTTAATGTTTTAAATGCAACCAGTGGGGCCATGTAGCATATAGATGTCCACTGAGGCAAGGTGGGGAACAAAAGGTGGGAGAGCCAGTAAGTGGGAAAGACAAAATGCCAGCAGTAAGTTGTCTCGAGACAACAAGGTTACCAAACTAACACAGGAGGTTATATCCAATCTTAGTGGATGGGAAAGAGGCCACTGCTAAGAGAGACACAGCCTCTGACCTAACCATTGTGAATCCTGCAATGGCTACAGAGAAGCACTACTTGCTTGGGCAGTCTACTCCAGTCAGAGCTTTAGGAGCCCCATTCCAAATACCTTTGGCTAGGGTTCATCTTGACTGGGAGGGTGGAAAAGAAAGCCAGCAAGTAGGTGCATCTGAGGATAGCCCTGCAGATGTCCTGATAGGGAATGATTCTGATAATGCAGTACTGTGTGTGTGCATGCAGTTACATGCAGTCAGGCTTGGAGAGAGCATGTGGGTCTGGAAGCCTGGAGGAGATCCAGACAGACCGCACACTTGCAGCCAAGACTGGTGTGGTGGTTACTTCAGGGAGGGTGCTACTTTGTAGAAGTGAGACTGAACTTGAGCCACGACTGCTTGTGGGTACTGATGTTCCCTTGGATAAAGTAACTGCAAGGGCAGAGGTGAGTAGCAGTATCCAGGCTGGCAGTGAGGCACCACTATTACAGAATGCCAGACTTCCTGTGGAAGAGGAGCTGAGAAGGGTTACTAAGAGAGTTGAGACAGGCTCACCTCTCAGACCCTACTCTACAAGGCCTGAGGGAGGTAGCTAGTGAGGCACCTGATTCTCACGGGAAAGGGGAATCTGTATACTGGGGCAAAGGGTTACTGTATAGAGAGTGGACCCCTGAGGGAGGGCTACAGGATAAGATAATACACAGGGTGGTAGTTCCCATAGCCTACCATCTGGCACTTCTAGCCATATCCCATGATATTCTCTCTGCAAGACATATGGGCATAAAACATACAAAGAGACATATTATTCAGAACTTTTATTAGCCCAGGATTTCCAGAGATGTAACAGGGTACTGCAGGACCTGTGAGCAGTGTCAAAAGGTAGGCAAGGCAGTAGACAAGGTGAAAACTCCTTTGATGCCACTGCCTGTGATTGAGGAGCCATTTCAGAGGGTAGCTATGGATATAGTGGGGCCTCTGAGTATCCCAAGTTCCACAGGAAAAATAAACATCCTTGTGGTAGTAGATTATGCTACCAGATACCCTGAAGTGGTGCCTCTATCCTCCATTCAGGCAGAAAAGGTGGCAAATGCATTGTTAGAAATTTTCAGCAGGGTAGGTTTTCCAAAAAAAACAATGACTGACAGATATGCCAATTTAACATTAGGCCTGCTGGCTTGTCTGTGGAAGTACTGTGGGGTGAAGCACTTAAAGACCACCCCCTACCATCCCCAGACTAATGGTCTTGTTGAGAGGTTAAAATCTACACTCAAGACAGTGCTATGTGCATTTGCAGACTAGTTCAAGGGGGAGTGGAACAAATATTTGCCCCAATCCTTTGTTAGCTTACTTAGAGGTTCCCCAGGAATCCATAGGTTTTTTACCCTTTGAGTTGCTGTATGGGTATAGAGTGAGGGATAGATTGAGGGGGACCTCTAGATCTGATCCGAGATGAGTGGGAATGTGAATCTCACAAGGAGTCTGTTGTGGCATATGTCCTAAACCTCAAAATAAGGCTCAGGGAACACATGGACTTGGCCCAGGAGAACCTGGCAGAAGCCCAATAGCAGAAGAATATTCACACTAGAGAGTATACTGTAGGGCAGCAGATAATGGTTCTCATTACTGTCAGACACAATAAGCTACAGGCAGCTTGGGAGGGACCCTGCAAAGTGGTAAGAAAGGTCAGTGATGTTAACTACATGATAGAACAGCTAGGCAAAAGGCAGGGGCACAAATTGTACCATGTTAACGTGATGAAGCATTACCATGATAGGGAGGCCCTTGTGCTGAGTATTTGCAGGAGATGGCAGGAGGAGTCTGAGGGGGAATCTGGTGACTGATCTCCTCAGTGAGGCTCAGACTGACCCTCAGTGGAAGGAGTAGCAATGTCCCAGCAGCTATTCCCTACCCAGGTTCAAGAAATCCGAGCAGTGTTACAGGAGTTTGGGGACATGTTCACTGGGAAACCAGGGTGCAACCACCTGGTGCAGCACCATGTGGATACAGGACCCCAAAGGCCTATTAAGCAGGCCCTTTGTAGGGTGTCTGAGAGAATGAAACAGACTCTGAGGGAGGAGATACAGGAAATGTTGGAACTAAGGGAAACCCAGGAGTCCAGCAGTCCCTGGGCCTCCCCAGTGGTGCTGGTATCAAAGAATGATGGCAGCACCAGGTTCTGTGTGGACTACAGGAAATTAAATAGTCACACAGAGTCAGATGATTATCCCATGCCTAGGACAGATGAAGCCTTAGAGCAACTGGGTGGGGCTAAGTATCTTACACTATTGATCATACCAAGGGTTACTAGCAGGTGTCCTTGACTCCCAGTGCTAGAGAGAGGACAGCCTTTGTGAATCCTTCTGGCTTGTATAAGTTCAGAAAGATGCCCTTTGGGATGAAAAATACCCCAGCAACTTCCCAGAGGCTGGTAGATCGTATCCTAGCAGGAGCAGGGGATTTTGCCATTGCTTACCTGGATGATATTTCCATCTACAGCCATTCCTGGCAAGACTTTCAGCATGTCAGGAAGGTGCTGGGCAGACTACAGAGGGCAGAGTTGACCATTAAGCCCAGCAAATGTCAGGTAGATATGGCAGAGGTCCCCTACCTGGGACATAGAGTGCTGAGTGGTAAGATCAGGCCAGAACCTGCCAAAGTGGAAGCCATTCACGCATGGGCTGCCCCTGTTCCCAAAAATCAGGTGAGGGAATTCTTAGGAACAGCAGGGTACTACAAAAAGTTTGTCCCCAATTATAGTACCATAGCTGCTCCTCTCACAGACCTGACAAGGAAAAACAGGACAGATAAGGTAGTGTGGACCCCAGCATGTGACCAGGCATGCCAGAAGCTTAAAGGAGCTTTGGGGGGGGGGACCCCCTGTGTTAGCCAGTTCAGATTACAGCAAATAATTTGTTGTGCAGATGGATGTGTCAAACCGTGGGGTGGGGCCTGTACTTAGCCAGGTTTCCTCAGAGGGAGAAGAGCAGCCAGTGGTATATCTCAGTTGTATGCTCCAACCTAGGGAGGAATTCTATGCAGCTGTAGAAAAGGAATGCCTAGCCATTGTGTGGGCACTGCAGAAAGTTCAGCCTTGTCTGTATGGAAGGAAATTCACTGTAGTTACAGACCACAATCCCTTAACATGGCTACATTGAGCCAGCAAAATGCCAAGTTACTAAGGTGGAGCCTAGGGTTGCAAGCATATGATATGGCAGTGCCAACACAGATGGGCTCTCAAGACAGAGAATGGGGTAAGGTATTCCCAGATAGGCTCAACCATCTCAAGCAATGTTTCTCAAGGGTCACTTGAAAAACTAACTTGAGTTTTTGGGGGGAGGGATGTCACACTGCTAGCCCAGCTATCTGGAATTTTGTAAATAATTCTATGTCATTTGTGAATATTGATATGATTTATACAAAACTATATGTTATGTATATATTAAACTACTGGTACAGAAGTGTGTGTTGAACAGGATTTGTACAGTACTGAGCTTCAAAGATGTGTCCGCCGTATACCTTACGGGAAAAGAACAGAAATATATATAAACTATATACCTGTGCAAATGTATATTTTAATAGTAGAAACTGGAACATAAAAAGTTAACTTGCAAAAGTTAGTTTCAATGCAGCAAGGAGACAGGACGTCTAGAACTATGGTGGCTTTTGCATTGTTTTGTAAGTTCAGCAGTTATTGTGATGGACCATATTGACTCTATTAATAGTCCTGCGTCTAGCAGGCATATGACTGATGCATTATTATCTGATTCGAGTGATGTTATAAAAAATTTTAATAATCCTGTTAATAATGAAGTTATACGAGTACCTTCTGCTACACATAATGAGTTAAGGTCACATAATTTGTTTCCGAATGTTGTTGTTAGTAAAAAGTCTACTGAAGTTAAGGTTGTTAGATCTAAAGTTACTAATCATGAAGGTGATGATACATATGTGGGTAATTTACCCTCGAATGCCTCTGGCGACCTCCCTTTTCCTCTGCCCGTTCGCCCAGATCAGTTTGGGAGACGGAGCAGATCGATGAGTCGGGGTCGCCAGAAGAGGAAGTTATCGGGGGAACAGTCCCAGGTACAATCACTGAAGAAAATGTGGGGGAAGATGCAAACTCGTTAGTTGTTAACATTTCTTCATATAGCTTAAGCCTAGAAGAGGAGAATGTGCTTTGTAAAGGCTTATCATTCATTCCCTCTGAGAATAGTAAGTTAACGGAAACTATCTTAGACTTAAGAGTGTTCTGTAGAAATTTAATGTTGCGACACTATTTTGGGTGTCGTAATAAGGATATGAATGATGGGACTGTGCCTACTCATGTTGGTGATTTTAGGCCTTTAAGTACTTTTGTTCCACCCCACCATCCTCTGGTTGAGGCTTATTGTAAGCTCACTGAGGATGGTCTATATGACTATTATCATCAATATTTGGGTAAGCATAGGCTGGGTAAGAAGTTTAATCTTACCTTTCTAGAGAAGCAAGCTTTGATGACGCTTAAAAATAACTGTAATATTTGTATTAGACCGGCTGATTAGGGCATTTCTGTTGTGATAATGGATGATACGCAATACTTCAATAGTATGAAAGAGATGTTGAATGATGTTGGTTTTTATCATAAACTAGGAATATCGGATGTGTTTAATATTATTACTCTAGTTAAACATTCTGTGCAGGAGGTGTATGAGCTTGGTTTGGTTTCAGATGAAATGTTTAATTTCTTTATGGTTTCTGACCCATTAATACCCTTGATTCAAGGACTACCTAAGATCCATAAAGACCCAACAAAACCTCCTATGCGACCAATTGTCTCAGGGGGTGGTTGGGTAACGGAACCATTGTCGATTTTTGTTGAGAAGCATTTACGGCCTGTGATAGCATTGAATAAAGCAGTTTTACAAGGATCCAAACAATTCCTTACAGATTTGTATGATTGTACTAGGATACTTGGGAATCTAGAAAATTTGATTTTTGTAACAATGGACATTCAGTCATTGTTTACTATGATTCCCAATGAGTTGGGACTGTGCCATATACATGAATATTTGGTGTTAAATAGTGGTTATGATTTGGGTAAGATTGAGTTGATTTGCTTCCTTTTGAAAGTGATTTTGGAGAACAATATTTTTGTTTTTCGAGATGAATTTTTTATACAGAGACATGGCGTAGCTATGGGCACTTCTTGTGCCAATAGCTACGCCAATATTGTTTCTGGCACAATGGGAGAATGATGTGCTGTTTAGATTAGATATGTTTTGTAAACATGTTTGTTTTTATCGTCGTTTTGTTAACGACATTTTCTTTTTATGGAATGGCAAGGTTGCTGACCTTGAAGCTTTTCATGTGCAGATGAATGGATTATTAGATTGTTTGAAGTTCACGATGGTTTTTTCGAATGTAAGGATTGAATTTTTAGAGTTATTTGTGGAAAAGTTACCATGCTCCTTAATTAATACTGGCGTCTATCGTAAGAATTGCTCACGCAACAGTTTATTGACTAGGTGCAGTATGCACCCGAATTATGTGTTCCGTAATTTAGTTCGAGGACAGGGGATTAGAGTATCAAGGCTTAACCCCACTCTTGAAGGTTGTCTATCAGATTTAGGTGATTTACAAAAAAGATTGGTTTCAAGAGGTTATATGCCAGAAGAGATTATATCTGGTTGGGTGGATTTAAGCTCAGCTAGGGAAGGGATAGCTGCTCCCTATTTTGGTCCTCAATTAACGGAGCCGAATTTGAGTTTAGATGATATGTCTCCAGAGTATGTGCATATTCCTTTATTTTTTACTAGAGATCATAGTACTGTTTGTGAAATTTTTAAATGTTTTTGGCCTATTTTGCATGTTGACCCAGAATTGGGCAATATGGTGGGCCCAGATCCTAAGTTTGTGTTTAGGAATAAGAAAAATTTGAAACGGATTCTTTGTGGAGATAGAATGTTTAAGAGTGAGGATTTGATTAACAAGGATGGTGACACACTACCGTGTGGTAAATGCAATTTTTGTAGCTACATTGATACCTCTGTGGCTTTTGTACACCCTGATTTACATAGGAGTTTTTCTTTTAATGTTCAAGCTAGTTGTATGACTGCTAACGTTGTTTACCTTGCTCAGTGTACTTGTTGTTCATCATTTTACGTGGGTAAAACTAATCGCTGCCTTTGTGACAGGATTAGAGAACATGTTTATGGCATTAGGAAAGGTTTCACCACTAATGCCCTTTCTAAGCATGTTATGGCTTTTGGCGAATTACATCAATTTGTTTTCAGAGTTATTGATTTTGTTATGCCTAATATACGATTGGGCAATATTAGGAATCATACTGAATTTAAAGAGAATAATTGGATGATTATTTTTAGAGCTGATAGAGGCCATGGGTTAAATGAACGTGCCTCCATCAAACCTCTTTTGAGGAAGAGGAGGCTGTACAAATAAAGGTATAAATAAATGTACAAATGTATATGAAAATTAATTCGTTATTTATATATATATATATATATAATATGTATAATAATTCATTTAACTTATGTCTGATATATTTAGTATATTTTCTATATATTTTCTTTATTATTCATTATTATTTATAGGGTATAGTTCGAATGCATATTTTTATGTTTTTATTTTGTTTTATATTTAATTATTGATTTTTTAGGATTTTTGTATGCATTTCCCTTTTAATTAATATCATATAATTATATAATTAACTGAGGATGAATTGCCATTGGTTGATTTGAATTAATGTTATGTATATATTCCTAAATGTTCTGTTCATTGTTCAAGGTCTGATGAAGCATTTTTATGTGAAAGCGCTTATCGTGGTATATGTATTAAAACAGTTTTATCTAGTATATGCTGCCGTATTCGTCCTTTCAGTACTTTATTTGCTCAGTGGATTGTTTTGTAAGTGTTTTATTGTTTTATGACTTCCAAGATCTGCAAAGATTTGAAAGATATGTATCTCTCACTAAGTAATGTTAAATTCTATTAAGTTTCTGTTTAGCCTGGGAACTAAAGTCAGGTAACAAAGAGTGATGTCATCCAAGCTGGCCCAGCAGTAATGCTTGATATTAATTTGGGAACTCTCTGAGAGAGAGAGAGAGAGAGAGAGATTGTGCATTTTGTATTTTGTCCTGGACCTAGCAAGAACATGCACTCATCTTCACCATCTGCACTTGCTTTGCTAATAGTAAGTAACTAGGGTACAGTAATTTATTTTAGATACAGTTAGGAATATAGTAAAGCTCAGTTTAGATGTTTTCTGTATTTATTTGAGACTGTCCTGCAATGTTGTTTTAAAATATTTCCTGTGATTTTGAACTCTGAAGTTACTGTGTTGATTGGCTAAGTATTGTCTTGTTCTTTTATTTATTATTAAATATATTTAAACCTATCTTTGTGACTGATATTTGTGAGACATATTTATACTCTTAAGGTACTTGTATATCTATTTGGTGACACTGTATAGGCCACTCCTAACAGCATGGCGCTTGGTCAAAACTACCATTTGGATAATAGTAACATTACAGAGTAGGATTGGACACCCTTTGTTAAGGGCCTTATAGTAGCTGATAAGGGTGTCTGATGGCAGCTGAAACTACCTTATAGTCTGATCAAAAGGGGGCACAACTAGTAAACCTGTGCCAGCCTTTTCCAGGTGTGTGTGTGTTTGTATATCAATCAAATCTCAAAGTGTGTGTGTCAGCTACTTGGACAGGGACACGAAGCACTGGTTGGACAGAGAGGGAGCTGGAGCTCTTGCACTGGCCACTTAGCTAAGATCTCAACCCTATAGCTGTGCCAGTGTGGAGCCTTATTGGGGATCTGGATTTATTTAGCAACAGATGAGCTTTGTTCCACATGACTTTCTTTTATTTTCCTTTAGTTCTATCGCCGTGATTGAATTTTCTTCTTAGTGACTATGAACTCTGTCAGCATCAGTTCTGGTATATAGTTTATACATTGTAGGAAAGCAAGTTATTGGTCAATAATTTTCATGATAACTTGTAGGTTCAGTCTTAAGTAGGCACATTGTTTTTCCTGTTGTTAACCAGGTTGGTGTCTGTTTGGGGTGCACATATAAATAGTTCTTAATCATGGCTAAATGTTCATGCAAAGATGCTAACAGTTAGGTATCGCATCTGGGCCTGTGGTTTTGCAGTTGGAGGCTTTTCTAACTTTATCTCAATCTGTCTGGCCATTACCTCATCCCATTTCATATCCTGTACCTTTGAACGTTTTATTCTTTCTTTTACTTCTCTCCATTTAGCATTTATTTTCCATAGGATATTCATAGATATTTCTCCAAAAAGTATCTATTTCTTCTTTTTTGGATGGTCTTTCAATTCCTTTTGCTTTGTTTCCCAATTCTCTATAGAACTTTTTGGGGTCATCAATAAATTGCTTATTTTATACTTTTCCTTTATATTTATCTGTGTGTATCTTCTACGTTTTTCTGCCTGTGCTGAGATTTTCAGTTTATTATTTGCAATAGTGTAAGATAGATCCTGATAGTATAACACTGTGCATTGCTTTTATCATGTCTATATTTCTGAATATTTTTGTTGATCTGTTCCCTCTTCTATACTTTTCTAACAGTGAAATTTCTTAATTGATTTATAGTTTTCTCTATTCGATACTTCCATGATTGTTTTCCATTTCACCCCTTCCTTTCCTTTGTACCCTGTGTTCTTGTGGTAGAATTTTATCTGTTATTAAATTAGCTGCACAGTAATAGAATAATCCAAAAATCAGTATGGGAAGACCGCAACCACTCACTTTATTAACGTAAGCAAACTGCAATAAAACGTTTTCGTCAATCCAAATTCTTGACTTCATCAGATACACATTGTAGCCAAGCCATGTCTTAAATATATAACACAATCAATCATTCAATTGTTAACTTGAATTTCTTAAAGAAACACTTGCTTGAAACTACATAAGAAAACCACTGAATAAATATGTCAAGCCTTAAAAGAATTTTTTAAAAACATCACTTTACATATATACAAATATATAAAACATGAAAATGCATAATTATTTAAAATGTACATAAAATACCAATGTTGTTACCTAATAATCATTTATAAAACACAGGGGGAATAAAGAATTATACTCTACCAGCTTTTAATTTAAGAAGAGGCATTATAGATATAGTGTCATTTAAGCCTGGAACCCTATTTGCTTCTAATAAAATCTGCCAGTATGTTTCCCTATGTTCCAATTTCACCTCCCAGGGGCCACCACGGTTGTCTCTAACCATTGTTTCTAAGACAAAAAATTCATATCTTGCCTTGGGGCAAACTAAAAGATGTCGATAAAGGGCATTATTAGAATTTTCTTTCTGAATTTCGTAAAAATGTTCATAAATTCTCCTCCTAAGATGTCTTTCGGTTTTGCCAACATAACATGCTTGACATTCTAGGCAAGATACCAAATATATAACCCCCTGACTGTTACAATGTGAGAATTTTGTAGACTGTATCAGCCTGTTTCTAGCTGAAAGAAGTATTTTATCCGTAGGAGAGATGTATTTACATTGTGGGCATGTACCACACCTATATGTACCCTTACGCTTGTTAGAAAATGTGTTTGGATTGGATTCATACTCTAATAAATTTTTGATATTATTCCCCTTACGAAATATGGTCTTAACATTCTTTCCTTTTAAATTACTGAGATCTGTAATATCTCTAAAAATATCCCATTCACGTTCAATGATGTTTCTAATAGTGCCAGAATTGGCACTATACTCAGTAATAAAGGCTTTGTTGAACTCTATCTGGGAATTTTTTGGCCCTAGAGTTTTTTCCAGTTGTCCTGTACCCAAAATAGGCCGATATTTATTGTTTCTGCCTTCATAGACCTCTTGACAGATGTGGTTAATAAATTCTTTAGGGTAACCCCTGTTTACTTCTGTTACATCACATGGATCTCTGTGGACAGTCCTAATTACTGTGTTAATTTATTTTATCAGACTTCTGACATTTGGGGTTTTATTGACTTTCTGCAGTCAACTTCTTTCCTTGATCTTAATAAGTCTATCTCTATTAAATCAAAGAACACTTCTCTTAGCTCATTTTCTTCTAGACTAAGGGCACATTCTTTGTTCTCCATTTCCCACGGGCATTCTATGGAGAGTTCTATAGCATCTTCCTGTGGCACATTCTCTTCAATGTCATCCTGTGTCATCCGTTGCTGTGTCATATGGGAACTCACTGGCCTATCACTCCTCAGCATTGACTGCATCAGAATTGCTACAATTTCCTGTTCCTTCCCTTGCTGTCCAACTTCAAATGAATGTTTATACTGATTTCCTGTGGAGGGCTCCAAAATATTTTCATATGGCAACTGCTCAGTTGTTTCCCATTCCACTGGTTTCTCCATAATTTGGATGTATGTTACTCTATCCTGCTGTAGTGATTTCTGAATTAGATTTTTTTTACAACAAATCCTTCACGTCACAGGTACTCCATAACCTCAGTTTCTATTTGTTTAACTTCTTCATTACTAATAATCTTTTCTACTTTTCCTCTGTCTTATTTTTTTTTGTATTGTAATGTTTTCCTGCCTGGATTACTTTGCCAGTACTTCTCTTCAAATATCTTTGGTGCTGCTCTTTTTGTATTGATTAATTTTGCTTTCTCTTTTGCATAAATATTACACCATATTAAACTTATTTTTCTTTCCCATGTCCATATTTCTTCAGATGTCTCCTGATCTTCCTGTTTCTTCTTACTTTGGGGGGGGGGGGGCTTGTTCCATCATACTGTGATGTAACCTATGTTAGACCTTCCACACCACACCCTTCACTTCGCAGGTATTCCATAACTTCAGCTTCTATTTTTTTTTTACTTCGACTTTACTAATCTTCTTTTCTACATTTCCTCTTTGTGATATTTTTTTATTGTGAAATTTTCCATATCTGGATGCCTTTGCCTGTATTTTTCTTCGAATACTGACTAATTTGGCTTTTGACTTTGCATAAATATTGCACCATATCAAATCTCTCTTTCTTTCCCATGTCCATATTTTGTTTTTATACTTTACAAAAATCTCCAGGTTTTTTTGTTTATGTTTTCGTACTTCCTCAGATGCTTCTTTTTTCCAAACAGATCAAAGTTTATTTGGTCTATATAATGTTTTTCACAAATTTGTTGTATTATGAACACAATTTTTATTTGAGGCTTCTGACAGTCTTTCTTGTGTAAGTATTTTTCTTTCCTCTAATTTGTCTCTTAATCTTTTTGTGTATCTTGTGTCTGGAAATTCTGGGCTTTTTGCATAATAGTATAAATACATGATTTCTTTCTTATTCTCAGTAGTCCACTCTACCATCTTTATGGCTCTTTGGCCTTTCAGTTTTTGTGATTTTTGTAGACTGCTACTTCCTTCTACAACAGGGGGGCATCCTCCCCTGGGCCTGGCCTAGCCCCATTATAGAAATGTTTCCATATTTTGAGGGTTCTACACTCTCATTTTTTTCCAGTCCTGGCTCCAGTGCGCCTACCAGGACTGGGCATTTTGTTATCCTGGGTCTTGTGCACCCAGCTTTTTTTTATTTTTGACCTACTTCTGGCCATGATTTTTGACCTACTTCTGGTCATTTTTTTTCCAGTCCTGGCACCAGTGCGCCTACCAGGACTGGGCATTTTGTTATCCTGGGTCTTGTGCACCCAGCTTTTTTTTATTTTTGACCTACTTCTGGCCATGATATATGCTATATAAAATACAGTCTACATATCAGTGTCATCTTGGTAAGATTTTGTGTAAAACAGGGTCCACCTCATGGAGGTACTTACCAAGACTTGAGGATGAATTCAGTTTCAGCAATACTACTCTCCTTTGCTTGCTGGCTTATCATCGCTCCGTTCGGACCCATACATTTTCCTTATTAAGAGGGAGATGTAATGAAAGCTAATATAAAGCCATTAAAATGAATGTATTTGTGCAAATGTACATACTATTATTGCCCTTTTATACTAAGTTATAGTGTTGCCCTTTTAAGAATTCATCTGTATCAAAATGTATTGCAAAAGTTGAACAGTAGTCATCTAGGTGTGAAATACTGATGTGTAATATAATTTATAATGAGCTGCCATTTTCTTTGTAATACATTTACCAGTTCAATGAAATTTATACTTGATCCTTACATTTGAGATGACTCTCAGCAGAAGGAAGTGTATATTTCATAGTGACTTCTGACACTGGGAACAGATATCCAGTACCGTTAGTGTATATAGTTGTGCAAGTGTGGATAAATACATCTAAATACCATATGCAACACCTGCTTGGTCAGCAAATTTTATTTCCTAGTATAATAGGGGTGAGAAAACATCAGCTTTTGAATTACTGACAAAACACGTACAGCATTTAAAGACTCAAAAAGTAAGTGCAGCATATCACCCCTGAAGTACAACACAGAAAAGCATTGCACTGCAACTACACCCACTACACACAGCAAAGGGTGACATCAGGAAATCCCAGCCAATGAAACAAAACTGGATCCCTCCATAAGTAGGGATGTAAATCAGCAGTTCCACAGGCATGGGCAATGACACCGAAATGTTAATGACTCACTGCTGTCCATGCCTGCAGGACAGCAACAAAGGGAACATGCATTTTTCTACAGTGGAACAAATCTAGCCTGTTGCTGTACCTATCCCCAAAGAAACTTGCCAACATGTATAGTATGCTAGAATATTAGCATCTAGTCACATCATCTCAATGTATTTCAGACAGTTGCTGTGTTTTTTTAAACATTCCAAATGTTTGAGTAAAATACAGTGAATGCTACCATACAGAATTCCACCCTGACTCACAGTAAGTGTACATGTGCATGGGAGCTGTCAATAGCTCATATCCTTAAAAGTCTACATTACCACTATATGTTGGCTTGCATAACTCATATAATGCCTCCACGGATTACCCAAATGGTAATTAATATGTACTCATCACCACCCTAGCTGCCATACTGTTATAGCTCATGAATTACCCCAACACTTCCTGCTTTATCTGGTTTCACTACAAACTGCCAGGCTGAAGAGACTAACATCCACATTGGTCCTTCTTCCAGCCTGTGGAAACCTCAGCAAATGGGTTTGCAGAACAATAGGAGTAAGAACGTAGAAACAGGAGAGCAATTTTCATACAAAATATGAATATGAACCTTTCAATACACATATGTAAAAACATGTTGACTTGATGGCTCATGCTGACTATGCTTTCCAAACAACTAAGTGGTATAAATAGAATACTGTTTTGTTTCTTATGTAAGTTTAAAGACATGTATGTGATGACAGCAGTAGAGAGCATTGGATTTTTTAGTTTTGGGTATAGATCAGGAGACAGAGGGTGGCATTCATCGTCTTGCAGTCTGCAAGTGTATACCAGTTATGAGTGAGAAGCGCTGCTACTCTTATATGCAATTAAGCTCAGTGCAGTGCATTTGCGATAAAGAAAAGTGAAGGTATTTTGAAGAACATGTCCACTTACATCAATATTGTAAAGTATCTAAAGTCAAGGGTTAAGCAGTTGCAAAAGACTACACGAAAACAGTAAGCTTCATATAATTTTGTAGTATCTTGTATACAAGCACATGTTACAGATGGACACAGCTATGGGCAGTCACTTTTAAAAGACCTGAGGCTAGCTGCAGACTGAGCAGCTTTTATTATTGATATTTTTTAAAAAATAAAATTTTAATATATTTTATTTAGGGGTATATGTGGGCACCCTGATATTTTCATTAAAGAATAGAAAGGGGGAGACAGGAAAGTTTGAAAAAGGTGGGACACAAAAGAGAAAACAACAAGAGGGCTATGCTAGAGGAGGTGGGAGATGCGGGAAACAATGTTTTTGTAGGGGACTAGATCTCTATTTTTTCATTTATTTTTATACAAGAGGGTAGTGTGAGTGGGAAATAGGTAAGATGGCATTGGTGAAAAGATAAGGAAAGAAAATCTGAAGTGCCTACATGAGTCCCACCCCACAGAGCCTCATATAGTTCCACTGCCAGATGATAGGGCATTGAAGGACCCCGATGTTGAGGGGGTAGGGGCCTATAGTGGTGCTGTGGTTGGCATCAGTTGGAAAAGTGTGTCTTCTATACACTGCACCGAGGTCTCAACTGCCTGAATCCTCTGAACAACTATCTCTTCCAGGATGCCCTCAACCAAGATCCAAAGACCCTATTCTATGAGGCTTTCTTGGCTGCCATGTGTCAGGATGCCTGCAGGACTGGTGCTACCAATCTGACTCTGCGAGTATGTCCCTGGATGGGCAGAGGGCGAGTGCTCCCTAACCTGAGAGGTATGTGCCTGGGTTGCTCCAAGGGATTTGGTACCTGTAGAAAAATGAACATGAATGACAGAAAAATAAAATAAAGGGAAAAGGAATGCATAAATAAAATAAAAACAGAGAAAAAAGGGGTGGGGAGAAACAAAAGAGAAAACACACAGTATAATCACACATCAATTTACACAGTATTAATTTTTTTTTAATTTAAAACATTTTTATTTTTATTGGTCTTTACTGAAGTAGTAGTATAAACCACAGCAGAGACAGCCAACCACGAAATTTCTTCAACACAAAGTCTTTAATAGACGTAACAATAGCGAAAAAAACGTAGAAATCAGCCTGCTTCCTATATGGTACGTTCAGCGATAACCTAACGAAGGATGAACGGAAAACATTAGATGATATTATCTCCAATAAAGAGATTAGGATTATGAAACCCGATAAGGGGGGTGGGATCATACTATTTGACAAGGTTGAATATTATAGTGTGATCCATGAACTGTTGTTTAATTCAGGCAATTATGAGGAAGTCTCCCTCAATCAGATTAATATTGGATACAAGCGTATAGATCTAGCTATTGAAGAATACCTTTTAGACAACAGAATTTCCGAGGAGCTTTATAATGTCATAAGGAATGAGTACCCTATGATGGCTCACATTGTGGGTATTCCAAAAATCCATAAAAGTTTGGAAAACCCCCCCCGTTTAGACCGATAATATCGGGATCAAAATGCAAAACTTTTAATATGGGGGTCACAATAGATCATTGGACAAAACATATATATGCAAATGTCCCACATCTAATTAAGGACTCCTGGGATTTTCTCAGTAAATTAACCCCGGAAGTGTGGGATGAGGACATCACATTTATTACCGTAGATGTAAAAGACCTTTTTTCCTGTATACCCACGAAAACAGGGTTGGAATATTTTTGTAATAGCATGAGGAAGTTCTCTGGTTTAACTTGGGAGAAAATTAATCTTATAATGGACATGATGGGGCTAATATTGGACCACAACTACATAGAATTTCAGGGTGAAATGTTCAGACAAACGAGAGGTGTAGCTATGGGTGCATCTTGTGCACCCATATTTGCGAATTTAGTGATGTTAGAATGGGAGGATCTGTATATATTTCCTAGTGAATATTATAAGTATATGTCGTTATATACACATTTTTTGGATGACTTATTTATTATATGGAAAGGGAAAAAGGAAATTATCCCAGACTTTATCAAGTATATTAACAGCACTACGGATTTTCTGTGTTTCACCCATACAGTTGAAAAGAAAGGTATAGCGTATTTGGATACATATATCAGCAACAGTGGGGATGGATTTGTTTCTAAACTGTACAGAAAACCAACTTTTTCCAATGATTATATCCAATTTGGGAGTTGCCACCCACCACATATATTCAAGAATGTAGTTAAAGGGCAATGTGTCAGAGCTGCCCGCATGTCTTCAACCAGAGAACTCATGATACAAGAACTAGATTACATATACAAGTTGTTTATGGAAAGAGGTTACCCCACAATGCTTGCAGATGTGGTGGAATATGTCAAATTACAATGGGGGATTAAGTTTTGTCCATTATTAGGCATAGAAAGAACTCATATGAAGAAGAACAAACTCTTAGATAGACAAGTTTGCGTTATCATTTACAACACACATACAAATATAGTTAAGGAGATTTTACGTAGGCATTGGACATTATTTTCAAACATGGATGGTATAGGACTAATAGTAGGGAGTACACCCAGTATAGTATGTAAAACAGGGAACAACATCAAGAAATTAATAGAGAGAAGTGATAATAGGAACAACAAGGAACAACATATAAAGATGGGGACAAAAAGATGTGGAACATGTGGACAGTGTCAATATATCAATGAAGAAAAAAGTGTTAAATTAGATAACATTATGAAAAGTATATGTAAAGTTAGATCAGGAAACTGTAACAGTCAGGGAGTAGTCTATTTAGCCACATGTACGCACTGTACAGCATACTATATAGGGAAAACAGAGAGAAAGTTAAAAACCCGGATATATGAACATGTATATAAAATGAGGAAAGGAGATGACAAGAACGCACTCAGTAAACATGTTAAAGAAAAAGGTACAGATCACAAATTCAAGTTTGCAATACTAGACCAAGTAGACAGATCAATAGGTAGTGGTAATTGGAAGGCACGTTTAGGATCTATGGAAAGCAAGTGGCAGATTTGTTATGATGCCACAACGTATCCAGGACTTAATGAACACATTAGTTTGAAACCTTTCCTTATCCTGGGGTCCTCCTAATCAAATTAATTTAATTAATTTATACACATTATATATATTAATTAAATTTATTTATTTATTTATTTATTTATTTACTTCAGTCAATCAAATACAATTAATTTTGTGATATGTAATACAAGTTTTTAATAGTGGGATCTTAACTTTCTCCTACTTTCCCCTTTCCCTTGTATTCTCAGTAGTTAGGGGGTTAGCTTTCAGTATGTAGTAGGTTATTCCTATTTGATACAGTTACTCTGTATACTAACATGACATTTAATATTTAGTATTTTAACTGATCAACTGTTTAGTATTACAATGAATATATATACTTTTTATACTTTTTGTTTTTATATTTTTTGTATTTAAATTTTATCAAATGTATCAGATTTTATCATACATATATTTAAATTGATATAGATAATACAGTATTTTAGGTATATATTTTATTGTAATAATAATACATATGTAAGTGTGTATGTTTTTTAATTATTTATAGTTTTTATAGTAGTATTTCAAACATATAGTTTTATGTACTAGAGCTTGTTAAGCCATCCAATAGAATGAATTAGTCAATTGATTTTTTTGGCGCCAAAAGAAGGTATAAAATGTTAGTTAATTATCAAAATTAAAGGTTCTGAAGAAGTCTGGCTAGGACAGATGAAAGCGCTTAACCTACATTTGCTGAAGTATTATTATTAGTGTTCAGTGTGTTATCATCGTCTGTGTATTGTGGATTAAACATTGGTTACTACGGAGTTACCCTTTGTGGATTATTCTTGCTACCACAACTGCAGTTCTGTTCGAGCTTGAAGTTACGGTGTTCGGCTATTTCACATTTTTGGTTTTTTACCTTTTTTGTACCTCCTGTTATAGGGACCTCTGCCTCAGCTGTAATGAGAAGAAATTAGACAGTTCTTCTTTATCTGTATTTCACATTTTTTGCCATTTACATCCAAGTATGCCATTGTTATTTCTAAGCAGGTATATTTATTGCCTTATTTGCTTTTTTTTTTCCAAAATGTTTTTATTCATTTTATATCACAATAACGTAATGTTATAGTAACAAGAAAAACAAATAAACTATATACAATGTCCATAACAACTAAAAATTCAGTATACATAGGAGAATACTTAATATTTCTCTAATAGATTAGACAATTTTGTCTAAGCAATTAAATGATGAGTAGTGTTAGTCCTTGCTTTTATAGTAGCAATTTCATTCTTACAAATATATTTCACAAAATGAACAAACTCAACTTTAAAGACAGAAATAAATTGGGATTTCCAATTTTTAGTAACAATTTTCCTTGCTATAGAGAGGACAGACCATAGAAAAAAGTTTAGGAATGACTTCAGGAACAGGAAAATTGAAAAGGATAATGGAGTCAGAAATTGTACAGTTGTCATTCCTTAGAGCTTTACAGAAAATATTATATTTCAAGTCTATCCAAAATGGGGAAATTATTTTGCAATTAACAACCATATCTATCCGGTCAGCATTGGGGTGTCACATCTCCAGCATTTCATTTCATCTTTCTTGTACATTATTGCTAGTCTATATGGAGTGAAAAACATCTATGTAAAAATTTATATTTGTATACATGCCAGAACACTGAAGATGTGGATTCCTTCACTGACTGTAAACAAAGTTTTTTTTAATCTTTATCTGAGAATACTTGTCTATTAACTTCATTTGAATAATTCCAAAAATAAAAATCTGTTTTGCTAAAATCATTTCTTAGAATTTTATAAATAACAGATATGTATGAAGTATTCTTGGCTGAACTATTAATAATTGTTGAGACAAAATCCAAGATTTTTAAGTTACTCTTACTGTATACCTCTAATGAGGGTACGAGCTTAGTATGTATAAAATCCTTACAAGTTTGGATGTGCAGCCAATTGCAATTTTGCAAACTTTATCTGCTGATCAAATAGTCTTCAGAATTTATTTTATTAGCTGAGAGAAGTTGACTCCAATACAACAGGTCACCTTTCTTAAATTCTAACATTTTGAGTATCAAAATATATCAAACATTCATTTGTTTAAGCAATAGGAAACATAATTATTAATAAATTCTTAATTGATTAGAAAACATAAGCTTTTTAAACAGCAGCAGTATTTGATTTATAAGAGGTGTGAGAACAAGTTTTGACCTTTCATTTTGAATGTATATTTTTAAAATCCATATAAAGATGTTTGCATGTATGCATGGTTCAAGCAATTTCCTATTACTATTAAGAAGTAAGGTTTCATGTATTAATTTCCAATATGATGTATAAGATGTATTTTTCCAAAGCAATACTATGTTAACAAATGCAGAGTTTAAATAAAAATCAATATTTGGAAACCCTATACCTCCGTTATCCCAGCTTGTTGTGTGCCAGAGAAGAGCAATTCTTGTTTTTTTTTTTTGGGATACCAAAGGAAGTTAAGTAATAAGTTATTCATTTTCTGTTTAATTTTGACAGGTGGGGGAATTACAGCTTAGCCAACAAATAAGATTTTAGGTAACAGTATCATTTTGATTAAAGTTAGTCTGTCTTCAAATGTGAAGAAGTGTCTGTTCCAACTTTCTGTTAGACTAGTAATATAGAGTTTATAAGTTGTTGGTAATTAGATGTGAGTGATTTTTTTTATAATTAAATTCAATAATGATACCTAGATATTTAATATGCGTGCCCTCCCAGTTTATGTCTCTTTTTGATGTTTCATAGTAATATTTTTGTTCACTAGAAGTGTCTGAGTTTTGTTGCAATTGAATTTTAGAACAGAGATGTTTGCAAAGAAGTCTAGATTATGTAATAGGTGAGCTACTGAATTTTCAATATCATTAGAAGTTATTAGTAGGTCATCAGCAAACAGTTGTATCTTGGGGGATAATTTGTCTGACACTTTATATCCTTTAACACTGTCATTATTTCTAACATAAATTGCGAGAGGCTGAATAGTCAGGGCAAAGAGTAATGGGGAGAGGGGGTGCCCCTGTTTAGTACCTCTTAATATTTCGAATGGGTTAGATAGATAAGATCCAATCTTTACATAGGCTATGGACTTTTCATATAGTTTAATTAATCCTATAAAGTTTGGGGAGAATTTTTATTTTTGCAGAGCTTTAAACAGATATGGCCAACTTAGAAAGTTAAAAGCTTTATCTATATCAAGGCTTAAAATAGAAAGCTTTTTTTTCTTGTTTGCCAAGTCTATTAAGGACAGTAATCTAATTACATTGTCTTGTACCTTTCTGTTTTTGATAAACCCAGTTTGGTCTTCATGAATTAATATTGAAAGAATATTATTTAATCTGCTAAGATAGACATGAATATCCTGTAGGCAATGTTAAGCAAAGAGATTGGCCTGTATGATGTGCAAAGGTTGGACTCTTTATTTGGTTTTAAGATGGGAGAGATAACAGAATATTTCCATGAAGGAGGGATGTTTGTTGTAGTTCTAACTTCTTGGAATACATTGAGTAAGATTTTCAAGATGTTATCAAGTAAGAGTTTGTACAATTCTTTGAGAAGTTGATTCCAATACATTAAACAGCAGCAGTATTTGATTTATAAGAGGTGTGAGAAATATTCTGTTATCTCTCTTGTCTAAAGATTTTTTATTTGTTCCTTTAATTCTTTAAAGGAAAATTGTTTATCTATGTTATTAATATTATTTTCTTAACCATGTATTTGCTCAAACATAATACTATCTGAATTCATACAATTTTCTAATCTCCCATTTACTGTCATTAATAAACAAAAGTAGATAGTTTTAAGGGAGTGTTTTTTTATAGTTATGCTTTGTACATAGCAGTCTTTAAATTTGGTTCAACATAAATGTGGACACACAGAACAATGTTGCAAGTAATGGAAGTTCTCATTTCCTAAGGTGTTCAAAAGTGTGTGCTTGATAGTTTTCTTCCTAAACAAGTCTTAGCATATAAAGTGATGGTTTAAAAATGTATGCAGAAGTAATGCAGGGTTAATATTGGTTATTTCTCAGTAAAGTATGTGCTGAACACTCATTTCACAATATGGCAACTCCCAGCACCCTTCTCCCAACAACCAGCTTGACTAGAGTCTGGTACCTAGTACCTGACTGACTTCAGCCATGTTGTATGTGCAGTTAAATTCTGAAAAGAAAGACTTTCCTATTCAACTAATACACTACTAAATAATTCCTGGCCTACATAAACTGCATGTAATTTCAGTAGTATCTAAAGTGGTGCAATAATAAACGAAAGTATAGCGTTTAAACTTTTTTTTTCTGTCTAAAGGGATATAAAACTAGTTGTTACAGTACCTATGCAGATATATACCTGTGCTTTTCAGACATATATAAGCAGATTGTTATTTTCCAATACATATCTTACTTTTGTATTTGTACAAGTGATTGTTATTAGATTAGCATTACATACTTTTATGCTGATGTGCTTCTGTATATATAGATAAGTTATACTTTTTGTAGCATTATTATAACAGTATAGATACATTTATGCAGGTACACATTTTTTTCTGCCAAATACCTTCAATAATGCAATGTCCTTAAAAGTTTTACCCATGTTAAATATGCACCCCCAAAAAAATGCTTAACACCAGTGCTCTATGCATTCAATAATAGCTGGCAGTTACTTACAAATTAAAAGTATTAATACACAACTTTTCACAGAACCACAGGAATGTGAAAATTACAGAGTAAAGTAAGTATCCTGCCATTTAAAAACACTGCTGCTACTTCACCCTCACCACTGCACAAATGATGATATTTTTTGTCTCTGACATCGCAAATTACTATGTATGACAAATTAAAAATAATCTAAGGTACATTGAAAAATATGAAAAAGATGCATTTTTTCATTCAAATGTAATGCACAAAATCAGCAAATATTGAAATAACTGCTTTTATTAATTATACCAAATGAGGACATTCAGTACATGCATGCTTACATACCACTTCTAAAGAATTTATTTTGCAAAATACCGAAGGAAGTGGATTATCACTTATACAATGCCATACAACATCACTGAATGGGAGTTAGCAAGCAGTTAGGCCTGACTTCTACAAACAATAATATTACTGTTATGAAAAAAATATATTTTAAGATGACAGAGAATGCTAGATTAAGATGAACAGTGACAGCAGACCATGCAGCAAACAGCACAGCCCACAGATATCACTGCATGCATCAATTATACACCATGTTTTTTTTTACAAGAAAGAAAACACTAACTTGAATGTTATAGTCCATAGCTCTGGACTAGATGCTCCCTCTTTACCCCCACAACCATGTGCCATACATGAACCTGCCACACAGGGTCCCTTACTACTGCTGCTGGCTGGTCATCCTGATTCATAGTTGGACTGGATCTGGGAGCTGCAGTGACAACATGGATCATTTCACTACCAGACCTGTACATGATCATGTGTAGAATGCAACATGCAGTAGACATCCTGCATGTATGATCATGTGTAGAATGCAACATGCAGTAGACATCCTGCATGTAGTAGCTGGGTCATACTGAAGGGCACCTCTAAACTCAACCGGGCACTTGAAAAGGTTCTTCAGGAGATGAAGACTCTATCAATGACAATATGGGTCTGGGACAGGAATGTGTTATATGAGTCTCATCTGCAGCTCCACTTGGATTTCTCACTGGAGTCATGAGCCATGGGGCAAGTGGATATCCAGCCTCACCTGAAAAACAAAGAAATCTCATCCAGACACTGCCACAACTTGCTGTGAGGGAAAGATTTGTTTGTTTTTGCTTGCTTGCATTTTATATTGATTCATTGCCTTCTTCTGTTTTGTATATTATGGTTTCTTTTCTTTACACTGTGTTTTACTTGTATTTTGCTTCAAATTACCCATTTAAACTAGGAAAGAAACCACGGCTGTGTCACTTGTGAGTCACACAGACATTAGAACAGGTCAATTAGGGTTAATTGCCTGTGAACTGATGGTGGAGCTAGCAACTAACCTTCTATTTAAGGGGTAAAATAAAACATGTCAAGGCTTTACTGGAAAAGCTCACCTAGACTCTGCCACAACTTGCTGTGAGGGAAAGGTTAGTTTGTTGTTGCTTTCTTGTATTTTGTATTGCTTCACTGCCTTTTGTTTACTATGATTTACTTTCTTTATACTGTGCTTTACTTGTATTGCATTTTAATTACATATTTAAACTAGGAAAAATACCAGAGCTGCGTCTCTTGTGAGTCACACAGAAATTAATTTTTTTATCCAACCCTCCTACCCTGGTGATGTTGTGTTTTTAAATGCAACTGTCTTTCTAGTTGCCTGCCCCTTATTTTAATTTGTCCACATATCTCCTTCCCTCTCCTCTTTCATTGGCTATTGTCAGCAAGCAGAAAATCATCAATTTGTGAAGTCACCCCCCCCCTTCAGCAATTTAAATGTAATGGCCATCTCGCTGTATTCCATAGAACCAGAATACAAAGGGCCGACCCCCTTCCAATCTATATTGCTCTTTTAAAATCAGTGACTCTTCACTTAGATAGCTAAAGCTTAAGTTACACCCTCTTTCATATATAACAGCTTTGTGCATACTGCAGCTCTTAAGATATTAAGACATTTTTTTTTTCATTTTTACCTTTAAAATTTGCAACATCATTGCAAATTTGCAACAGCTCAAATGGTGTAGTGGTACATTGTTCTGACTATGGTGTAAAGGGTCCTGGGTTTAAGACCTGGCAGGGCTGGTCATTTTGGTTGGGAGGGTGGCCTAATGGTTAAGGTGTTTGCCTTACAAACACAAGGTGCAGGGTTTGAGTCTCACAAGGGATAATTGGCTAGGCTTACAATGGCTCACAAAGGCACTTAGCCTAGTACTAACCTATGAACCTATGAACATCTAGTCCAAGAACACCAATTACAGGACATCCCATATTCTGCCTCTCAGTAATCATCTTGGGATTGATGCTTCTGTTTTGCTCCTGTTGAGAGAAGGAGCACAGGGACATTATTTCCTGGAGAGTGCTGATAACCAGAAATCCTAACAACTGCTTTATAGGTGCCAATTTGGAATCTGTGCTTATATTTTGCTGCTGGTGAGAGAAAGAGCAGACTGCATTGATTCCAGATCGTTTCTGATTGGGCAGTGTGTGTTTGACCATCCTGATTAGTCTGGTTACTATTCAAGGAATCTACCAGGAAAAGGCTACAACACAGACCCTTGCATCATCTAGGACAAGACTGTGGATCACCAAAGAGCCTGTGGTCTGCTTCTCATCTTGGGATTGGTGATACAGTAGCCATTCAGGTGACTCTCTTCTCATCATTCTTGACAAGCTATTTCTTTCTTTTTAGTAAATACTGCTTGATTTCCTGCTGTCTACCTAACTTCATAATATCTGCCTAAATACTTCACTCATAAATCAAAATGGTCTACTTATTAGTTTTCCCTCAAGTATTTGGCAGTTCCCAATACAGATGCAGACACCTTGAGTTGACATTCTTCCTGTAAAAGCACCATTGAAATTTCACCAGTACCCAGTTGCACATGACATAACTAGTTTGCAGTGACAAGCACTGCCTCCAGAGTTGCAATATATAATGTCTTCCACACACTTAGACCAGCTACTACACAGACAGGGACTAAAGGTGGAGGTGTCCTGATTTACATCAAAAATAATTATTCCTCAAGGCTGGATAAACAAGACAATGTACTTGAGCTTCTTCACATTCAAATCACCATAGGCAAAATCCCATACCACTTCCTGGCAAGCTACAGGTCTCCCTGTATGGCCCAGGAAACCCATAGTATGTATTTAAACTTATTTGAAACACTCACCATCCAACTGAATACCATATTCATGGGTGACTTTAATTACCTCACTGTTAACTGGGAATCATATGTGACACCAAACGTACAGGCATAGAGATTCCTAGATTTTGTAAACACAAATTACCTGTGCTAGATTGTCAGTACACCTGCCATGGGTGCAACCATGCTGCATTTGATCCTAATACAGGACAGTGTTGCACAACCCCTAGTATAATGTATTCTCTGGTAAGCTCTGAGTACAAAATGATCTCCTTTAAAGTAAAAATAAAACTTGGAACCACAGCTGACCCTGGAATATTCAAAAACTACTCTAAGGCTAACTTCCTACTGTTAAGTAATAATCTGGCAAAATTTCAAGCCCCCATAAACCCTGAGAACACTGCTGCCTATGCAGAACTGTTCAAAGAAACCCTCTACAAGCACGTGAATAGCCACATAGAGGCAGCTGTACCCACCAAGAAGAAGTACAGAACTAACTCAAACCACAAGTCACCCTGGTGGGATCATAACATTAATAGGCTGTATAACAGAAGAAAGAAAATCATGGCAAAAATTAGGAGGTGCAGCACCCAGCAGGATAAAAGCACGCTCAAACTAAACAAAAAACTCTGAGAAAAATAAGGTCTACCAAAGCCAAATTTGAGGTACATTTGGTCTCCCAGGCCAAGGACACCTGCAAGGCATTTTTTAGCTGTTTCTGCAACCTCAAAGGCAATACAGAATTGTGTGCAGAGCTAACTGATAATGGAGCCATATGGAGCAAGGAGAAGCTAGGGGTCAAAATGGAGAGATGATAAATCAGCAAGCAAAGAAGAGTAGTTCTGTTGGAATTGAATTCATCCTTATCCTTAAGTCTTAGTGAGTACCTTCATGAGGTGGACCCTGTTTTTCACAAAATCTCACCAAGATGACACTGATGTACAGATTGTATTTTATATAGCATATATCATGGACAGAAATAGGTTAAAAAAACAAAAAGATAGCTGTGTGCTCAAGATCCAGGATATAAAAAAAGTGTTCAATCCTGGTAGGTGCACTGGTGCTAGGACTGGAAAAAATGACAGTGTAGAATCCTCAAGACACAGAAACATTCCTACAATGTGGCTAGGCCAGGCCTGATATAGAAGGAAGTAGTACTCCACAAAAATTGATAGGCCAAAAAAAGATCTATAAATATGATAGACTATTGAGGAGAAAAAATAAGTTATGAATTGTTACTATTGTGCATGAAGCCCAGAATTTCCAGACAGAAGATATACAAAAAGATTGAGAGAGAAATTAGGGGAAAGAAAAATATTTGCGCAAAAAAACTGTCAGAAGCTTTAAATAAAAATGTGTATTCAGTAATGCAACATATTTCTGAAAAACATTATACAGACCAAGAAACCTTGCACCATTTGGAAAAAGAAGCAACTAAGGAAGTGCAAAAATATAAAGGTATAAAAAGAAATATGGACATAGGAAAGAAAAACAGATCTGATATAGTGCAATATTTATGCAAAGGAGAAATCCAAATTAATCAATACAAAAAAAGCAACCCAAAAGATATCTGAAGAGAAATACAGGCAAAGGTATCCAGATATGGAACATTTCACAATACTCAAAATAAGATCACAAAGAGCGAACATAAAACAGAAGTTGAGCAAAGCAGACATTAAAAACAGAAGCGGAAGTTATGGAATACCTGCAAAGTACAGAATTACATGTAGAAAGTCTAACACAGGTTATATAACAGCATGATGGAACAACTAATCCCTCAAGTAAGGAGAAACAGGAAGAGCAGGAGACATCTGAAGAAGAAATATGAACATGGGAAGGAAAAATAATTTTAATATTGTGCAATATTTATGCAAAGGAGAAAGCAAAACTAATTAGTACAAAAAGAGCACTACCAAAGATATCTGAAGAGAAATACAGGCAAAGGCACTTGGATCTGGAAAATGGACCAATACAAAAAATAAGAAAACAAAGAAAAAATAGAAAAGATGATTAGTAATGGAGAAGTTAAAGAAATAGATTTTGGATTACCTGTGAAGCGAAGGATTATAGTGTAGAAAATCTAACTCTAATAACATCACAGCAGGATAGAGAAATGGATCCTCAAATTAAGGAAGAACCAGGGGAGTGGAAAACATCTGGTCAGTTGCCACATGAAGATGCTTTGAAGCCTTCCATAGGAAGACAGTACAAAAGTTCAGTTGGAGCTGCACAGAAATGCGTAATAAGGGAAGAAACAGGAAACTGTGGCAACTCTGACACAGTCACTGTTGTGAAGTGACAGGCCAGTGAGCTCCCATATGAAACAGCAGCAGATGACACAGGATGAAGCTGAAAAGAATGTGACATAGGCATATGCTCTGGAACTTTCTGGAGAATGCCCACAGGAAATGGAGAAGAAAGAGTGTACCCTCAATTTAGAGGAAAATGATCTAAGAGAAGAGTTGCTTGACTTAATATAGATGGACAAAATATTAAGATCAATGAAAGAAATACACTACAGAAAGTCAATAAAACCCAAAAAGTTATGTTTGATAAAACAAATGAACACAGTAATTAGAACTGCTCATAGAGACTCATGCGATATAACAGAAGTAAATAGGATATATTACTTTACAGCTAAATTAATAAAGTTTTACCACAAAACCACTGAGCAGTAAGGGAAAGAAAGGGTATAGAAGAGGGAATGGATCAGCAAAAATACTCAGAAAGATGTGATAAAAGCAATATGCAGTATCGGATCAGATCAGGATCTATCCTGCACTATCGTAAATAAACTAAAAATAGTACAGGAAGAACAACTTATAATATATGCAGATAAATATAAAGGAAAAGTACAAAATAAACAATTTACTGATAACCCAAAAACATTTGAGAAAGAATTGGGAAACATGGCAGAAGGAATTGAAACACCACCAAAGAAAGAAGCAATAGATACATTTTGGAGAAATATCTATGGAGATCCTGTAGACCATAAAGATGCTAAATGGACAGAAGAAGTAAAAGAAAGCATAAGTTGTTCAAATGTACATGATATCAAATAGGATGAAGTAAGGCCCAAAGAGACTGAAACAAAGTTAAAAAAGCTCCTAACTGGAAAACCCCAGGCCAAGATGCAGTATTTAACGTCTGGTTAAAAGTATTGACATCTTTACAAGAAGAGTTAGCCAGGAGGAAGAATTATTTATATGTGCACCATGAACAAACACCAACCTGACCAACAACGGGAAAAACAATACTCCTACTTAAGACTGAACTGGCAAGCCTTCCTAAAAACTACAAAACAACAGCTGGCCTTCCAACGATGTATAAGCTATACACTGGAATTGGTTCTAGCAGAGCTTATAGTCATTTAGAAGAAAACTCAAGCATGGCAGTAGAACAAAAGGGTAACAAAAAAAAGTAATGTGGAACAAAGATCATTTGTTGTTAAAGTTATAATGGAGAACTGCAAAAAGGGGAAGAATCTATGTATGACATGGATAGACTACAAAAAAGCATATGACAGTATTAAATATTCATGGATAAAAGAGTGCTTAAAAATGTAGAAGATACGTCCCACACTAATCTATTACATTACAGCAACCATGAAACAGTGGCAAACCACTTTGCATTTAAGTCATGATGAAGGACAAATTATTATTCCAGGTTTGTCACCGCTGCTCTTTTGTCTTGCTCTTAACCCATTAAGCTGTCTACTTAACAGATTAGGTCATGGCTACAATTTGGCTTCTGGAAAGCAAAGTGTAAAGACTTATCTTCTTTTTGTGGATGATTTAAAACTGTATAGTTCATCAGATGAGGAACTGAAGGCACAACTGCATGTGATCAAAACTTTTTCAGATGATATAAGAATGTCATTTGATCTTGATAAATGTGCAAAAGCAACCTTTAAAGCATAAAAGCTGCAGCGCCAAGAAAACATCAGCCAGGGACAGGAATGTGATATAAAAGAAATAAAGCAAGAGGGACTGTATAAATATTTGGGACTTGAAGGATCAACAATAAAGCATAAATAAACGCAAAAAAAACTTAGTAAGGAATATTTCAGAAGACTAAAATTAATACTGAAAACAGCTCTGACATCTAGGAATAAAGTCCAATCTATAAACCAATTTGCTCTTCCTGTCCTAACTTACAGTTTGGAGTGACTGACTCGTCCCAAAAGGTAATGGATCAGCTGGACAGGAAAACAAGGAGGATGCTTGATGCTTATCAAATGATTTATCAGTTTATACTAAGACTCTATATTCCCCATTCTAAAGGAGATATGGGCCTCCTCAAAATTGATTTCACATACAGATCTGCAATCAAAGGATTACATTTATATCTGTTGACCTCACAAGAACCAAATGTAATAAAAGTTTTAAAACATGAGGAGATTAACTCTAAAATGACTTCCTTGATTAGTTTAGCAGAAGCATATTAGTGTCAAGCAGGAATGGAAATCAAACCAGAAGTAGATAAAAATCAGGCAGCAACTGAATCTGCCAAAAAAAAAAAGAAAGAATATAAGGTGAAGGATCAGATGAGAAAGCAAATCATTACCATCAGCCCCCTTTTTTCCCCATTTTCTACATGGCGTCAGGGTACTGTGTTAACAGTCACCATCTCTCTCTATTCAGTGCCACACTCATGCCTGACTGTCACAGATCTCTCACACAATCCACCCACCTTTTCGCTGGATGTCCTTGTTTCCTCTTACCTTCTTCCTGTCTGTCCCAAATCTTCTTCACTAGACTGTCTTCTGCTTTTCTGCATGTGTCTGAACCACCATAGTCTGTTCTCTATTTTTTTTCTGCAATTGGAGCTACTCTGGCTACTGCCCTTATCTTCTCATTTCTTCCTCTTTCCCACAGTGTGCATCCTACCATCCTTCTCAGGCACTTCATTTCCATCACCTCTAGCTTCATCTGCTCTGCCTTTACTGCCCAGGTTTCTGTACCACACAGTAATACTAGTCTCACCACTGTCTTGTACACCTTACCTTTCAGTTTCTTTGGCATTCTTCTGCCATATTCTACACCTGACAGTCTATACCAGTTGGCTATAGCTCCTCTGATTCTAGCTTTGACCTCTTCATTCAAACTTCCCTTCTCCTCAACCACCCCTCTCAGATACTTGATCTTCCCTTCTATTCTCAGCTTCTTCTGATTTCTCCAGTTTGCTGCCATTACCACCATCTTATCTGTGCTTAGTTTCATCCCATGTGCCTTCAGTTTTGCTTTCCATTCTCCTACCCTTTGCTGAAGTTCTAGCTCAGAGACTGCCTGTAATGCCACATTGTCTGCATGCAGCAATTTTGTTGATCTGTCCCATCTGACCTGTTTACTAATGTAGTCCATCACCAGTATGAACAGCACTAGACTCAGAGCTGAACCTTGGTGCACATCCACTCCCACTGGAAACCCATCTGTGAGACCGAACACTGTTCATTCGTACTTGAGTCAGTGGGTCCCTGTACAAAGCCTGCACTAATTCTACTGTTTCTGGGACTTCAACCCACTGTAGTACTGCCCAAAGCAGCTTTCTTGGGACCTTATCATATGCTTTCTCCAAGTCTTGGAATGCCCAGTTGGACTCATTCCTCACCTCTAGCTTCCACTCAACTATCTGTATCACTGCAAACATTCGGTCAGTTGTGCTGCATCCTAATGTGAATCTGAACTGCTCATCTCCCATCTTACATTCTACTACTCTGTGTATCTGTTTATCAATCACCCTCTCAAGAATTTTCATGCAATGTGACAGGTGTTTGATGCCTCTGTACTGCCCACAGTTGTGGCTGTACCCTTTCTTTTCATATACTGACACAAGTGTGCTTATTCTCCAGTTATCTGGGATACTCCTTTCTCTTGGCACTGCAGTGAGTACCCTCAGGAGCCATTTTCCCCTATCTCATCTAGCATCTTTATCATATCTGCTGTGACCTCATCTGAGCCTACTGCTTTCCCTGACTTCATTTTCCTTAGTGCTATTCTTGCTTCTTCTAGGGTGGGCTCCTCTTCTTCTCTCACTGTAGGCTGTTTCTGGGGCAGAACAGCTTCTGTGGGGTTTTCTTTATTCAGAAGCTACTGGAAATACTCCTTCCATCTGCCTTTGAAGTCCTGTGGACTGGTGAGCAGGTTGTTGGTGGGATCCCTTATGAAAGGTGTCTATCTTCTTTATCTTTCTGTTTCTGCCTTGCAACCTGATATAGTTTCTTTGTACCACCTACTAAGTCACTTTCCAGAAGCTGGTATAGTGCCTCTGAGGTCCTGTTCTTTGCTTTTGGAACACTTTTATTAGCTTCTTTGTTAAGCAACCTGTATTTCTTCCTCACTTGATTGGTCTCTTCTATCTCCTACTTTTTCCTGCACTCCTTTCTTTTGATGACTTTCTGGACTTCTGCATTCCACCACCAGCTTTCCTTTTGTAACTTATTTTCATACCTGTCTTGGCCAAATATCAGTTCTGTAGTCCTCACACATGCTGTTTTGAAGTGCTGCCATTCTTCAACTCCATCTATTTCCTCCTCTTCTTGGGTTGCTAGAGCCCCAAGTAATTCCTTGAACTCCTGTGATCTCTCTCTCCAGTCAACTTCCAGGTCTTCAGCCTGGTCTCTGTTGACCTTAGAGCCTTCTCTGACCATTGCTTGCATCTGACTGTGGCAACCAATGGTTTATGCTGTGGGTCGACTGTTTCACTGGGGATGACTTTGCTATCATTAATTCTGCCCCAGTGCTCTTTTCTTACCAGGAGAAAAAAAGTCTACCCAAGTTGCATGTTGGCCGCTCTTGTATGTGATCTTGTGACTGTCTCTCTGAATCATGTGTTGCCTACTGTCAAGCCATTTGCCAGAAAGAAGTCCAGAATGGCCTCTCCTTCTTTATTCCTGCTGCCACATCCATATGGACCCAGTCAGTTCTCATATCCTGTTCTGTCTAAACTGATAACTGCATTGAAGTCACTCATTATCAACACCAATTCATGTTGTCCTGCTTTATCTAGTAGGTTCTGCAACTGCTGTCTGCATGCACTTTTTTCCTCACTTGTCACAACCATACTGTGGGGCATATGCTGAGATTAGGAATAGTGCCTTATTTTTACACTGGAGTCTGATTGCCATGAGTCTGTCACTTTTGATGATACCCCTCACTGCCTTCTCAAGCCTCTCTCTCACCAAACTTTCCACACTATTTCTAGGTTGTCCTCCTCCTCCTGAGTACTAGACTCTGGTTCCCAAGCCAAGTAACTTTGATGCACTGCCCTTCCATCTTGTCTCTCAGATACACAGGTTGTCCAGCCTCCTCTATATTATGTCATTCACTTCCAAGCTGCATCCTGTCAGTGAAACTACATTAAGTGTAGCAATTCTCAGTTCAAGTTTGCGTTTACTTCCAGCTTTTACTCAACAGAATTATTCCAGGTAATACAGACTGGGCAACTTGACAATGGCCGGCCAGTAGCTTATTGACTCAGGGCTGCTGGGCTTTATAGCAGGCAAACACTGGCAGCTAGGGGCATATACATCCCTCCCACTGTTAGCAGAGGTCCCTGGCATAAGTCAGAGTAGGCCGGGTCCTCAACCCACTTATCACTAGTAACTACCCATGCCCATTTTGGCAATATTAGTCAAACAACCAAATCACCTAAAGCCATATTTTATACTGTCGCATGGCTTATCCTGCCACTGTGCACAGTCTGGGATCCATGTTCTCCTATCTAGAGAATACTGTGCACCGCAGTATATGCCCAAAGTGGTTGGTCTGTACAGCTCTTCCCCCTATAGGGCAAAATGTAGAGTGTGTACTGCTGCCCACAGCTTCATTCACTGGTGAGTTTGAGATGGAAACACTCAGCATTTTTTTCAGAGGTGGGAAGAATCCCACAGAGACACATGCAAACTCAAAATGGGCATTGGCCAGAGGTCAGGATAGAGCCATGTACCTTGTGCAGGGGAGGCAAAGACCTTAACCATTATGCCAGCTGATCACAGAAGGCAAGAAATGGGGAAAATGCATAAAATGCATGTTGATCAGAATCAAACGCAGGAATCGTTAAGGACAGGTGAATTTAAACTAAAATATGAAAGGTTAATATTGGCAGCCCAAGACTGTGGACTACATACACATTGGTTTACAAAGTCAATTGAACATGGTAGAGAAACAGACAAATGGTAGGTTTTGTAAAACAGAGTTGGAAACAGTCACATGTTGTTGCTTGTTATGATACATTAATGGCAGAAGGAATGTATACTGAAAAGCATAATAATGTGGTAAGACTGTCACAATGGGGATTGTGCAAACACTGTAATACTGAAGTAGCTGAAAAACATTGGAAACATGAGCCACAAAGCAGTACAGAAAATGAAGTTTATATCACATAGGATCACCCATTGTGAACAGTTTAAAAAATAGATGTGAGAAAACCAGTTATAGTAGCCCATGTAAAGAAGAGAAAAGTAGTATTGATCACTGAAATTACTACAGCCAGTGACTACAGTGTCTTAAATACAGAGAGACACAAAGTCATAAAATACCAGGCTTTGCAGGCAGAAACAAGGGCAATGTGAAAGAAGGATACCCAGACAGTTCCATTAGTAGTAGGAGCAATGAATCTTATGAAAAATAATTTACAATCTCACTTAGATACGTTACCAACACATGTAAGTCCATATGAATCGCAGAAGGAGTCAATACTGGGCACATTGTGGGTGCTGCAAAGAACATTTTGGCTAACATCAAAGATTGAAACAATACTAATTTCATGAACTTTAATCATACTTTGACTTAGGAATGGAGCTCATTCTTGTGATGGTATTAGAAACCCAAAAGACTTGGAGAAATTAAAAACAGGAGAAGCCCAATACAGCAAACTTACTGGCCAAGAAATTCAGATCCAACTTTATCCCTCTCTCCCCCTCAAACTTCCCTTAGCAAATACCATCAACTATAACTCTCCCTGCTATCACTAGGGAACAGGTCCTTAATGATCTCTCTAAAGCCAACAGCACTGCATCATTGGGCCCAGACAATATCCCTGTATGCCTTATAAATAGTATGTAACATGACCTATCAGGTCCTCTGGAATTACTTTTTAACTGTAGTACCCTCCAAACAGGCTTTGTGCCTCATGAATGCAGAACAGCAACAGTCCTTTCTCTGCACAAAGGTGGGACATCTACACACCCTGGAATCTACAGACCCATAAGTCTCACCAGTCTCATAAGCAAAGTCATGGAAATGATCAAGAATGACATAGGAAACCTCCAGACACTGGACCCAACCCAGTATGTTTTTTTTTTCAAAGCCAGGTCATGCATACTCAACCTAGTAGACTTCTTTTAGAAGGTCACCAAAGCAATTGATGATGGCAAAATGGCTCACACTTCCCACCTTGATTGACCTGGCCAAGGCATTTGACACAATACCCAATTTGAGCATTGTTGACAAACTGAAGAGGTTAAGTACAAACCCTTATGTTACCCTGTGGATAGCCAGCTGACTTACAGACAGGTCTCAGGACGTTAGAATTGGGGACTCCACCTCTACAAAGAGGCCAGTCACAAACAGAGTCCTTTAAGGATCAGTCCTGGGACCATTCCTTTTTGGCATTTATTTCTCTGAAGCCAATGTCAATGGCATCTGGCTGATTAAATTTACAGATGATTGCAAATGAGGATCTGCCACTGAATCCCCCACTGGCACAAATGTTCTCCAGGAAGGGCTGATACAGACAATAACTGGGGTCAGAACCATAGACTAAAACTAAATGCCAATAAATGCACATTAGTATCTTTCGGGAAGTCATCCACCCCTGGTAACTATCATATTCACAACGCACCCCTAAGAGCTGACCCAGTTAGTCATGAACTTGGGGACACACAGACAGTAATCTAGCCTTTAATCATCATGTGTCTACAGTAGTGAGGAAATTATTCTATGCTATGTGACTTTATAAACAAAAGTATGGTACCTAGGTCCAAGGAAGTCATTGTTCCACTGTATTTGGCATTCATCAGACTTATCATTGAGTACAGTGCCCCCTTTGGTATGTACCTAACCAAGCATATCCAACAAATGGAATGTCCACAGAAGTTCCTCACTAAAGGAATACACAGTGTAAGTAACATTTCCTACGCAGACAGCCTCAAAACCCTATACCTGTATCCCGTCTCCTACAGGCTGTTGAGGGGAGATCTATGCTTGGCATACAAAGCATTGTCAGACCCTACTCTGATGGACCTCCTGCATATCTGGAAAACAAACAGCACCAGAATTATCTGTTATGAAGACTTAACCTTGCTTGTGATATAAATAGGACCTGATGGAGAGACAGGTATGTTTACCACAGACTACTCCTTCTCTGGAACAGGCTCCCCATCTACGTGAAGCAGAGTTCTTCCCTAACCCAATTCAAGTGCAACGTTAGCAATTGGATGGGAAACATAAAATTCATCCCTGGTTTGCACCCATGTCTCTAATGGACACATGCAGCCTGTTAATGGTTCATCTTCCAAGTCCCTGCTTGTAAATGTTCCAGCTCCCAAACCCCTGCTTACACTCATCAAGGGTACAAGAACTTGTTAGAGATTCAGGATGTATGGCTAGGCTTAAAAAGACCCTTGTGATCATTAGCCTAGTAAACACTTATGAACCTAAAAGAGGGAGAGAGGGCGAGAAGGGGGCACAAAACAGTGTTCAGCAATACATTTTACCATTTTTAACAACTTAAATACAATATGAAAAAGATATTTTTTTCATCTGACTAAAAAAATGACCACTGGGGATTCTACCATGCAAGAAGTGGTGGTACAGTGAGGTAGTGTGCCAGATATGGGAATCATGTGCACTGCTGGGGTGCTGGGCAGAGATGATGGTGATGTTTCCCTATGCATCACATACTACCTGGCAATTGATGGAATGGTGGCCCTTCCTACTGTGGTATCACTCCCACTGTGGACTAGAAGGAGCCCTAGTTACAATGGAGTGCAATATATCTCACAGAGTACCTCAAGGAAATGTGCCACCCCATAAAAGGCACACATAATCCTGGGTCACTCCTGAGGTGACACTGGGAAGTGATGTACTCTTTGGCACTTGTGGATTAGTACATCTAAGTTACTGCTGCAGGATCCTTGAAACAAAAGCCTGTGAGATCCCCAGTGTGGCCCCAGTCTTTTTCTGGAATGTCCCCATGGTAAGTGTAGTGTGGGTATACATACATTAGTGCCCACAGGGATAGGATGTCCACACATTTCTGCACTAAGACCATTATAATGTATCTGTCCACTCTGAACCTGCCAAGTAGCTCCTGATTATTAAAAATATAAATATCCTCTGCCTATATCACCACCTTCTTGGATGGTGAGCACCACTGGATGCAAGTGCTTTTGGCATGGCCAAGACAAGCAATTCACCCCTAGAAATAGCAAGTATAGCAGCAAGTGACATCATTGCTGTAGATTGCAAAGTAGATAGTATTGATGAGACTCCTCTTTATATAGCGTATCTGTGGACAGTGTGGAAAAGTGGGAAGCCTCCACTATGAATCTCAAACAGGTGAGATAATGGCTCATTAGCAGACATTGAATTATATCATATCTCATTTAAATTTCATTGTCATAACTTGCATGAGCTTATTTGGGGCCACTGCACATTAGCTTAAGTGGCCTCTATGAATCACGGTTGAGCTGTATTCATTTGTGGACAGGACAAATAGCCACAACACATTTATGTAATGACTATAAATACTGTCCAGTGTGAAACAGCATTGTGCACAATGCCAATCCCAGTATTAATAAGGTGTGCCAGTTTCCATACCATGTAACATTAGAGTGATTCTGTTTTATAAATCATGTTAGTATCAGATCTGTGTAAAAATAATGGGTTTCACAAAGTTTATGAATATGCTAGTTTATTTTCTTACAAAAGTAATAATGGAAACAATACTAGTCGCTCATTTTCTTTGAAATTTGACATATTTGTCTTGTATAAATGTTTATGACTCCTCCAATGCAGCTTCTTATTTTCCTTGAACACAAGATTTTTGCATTTCTATACTTTGCTGCAGCCCATTTGTCTGAACAGCTTTATCATGTTACATTGTGATTCATTTTATTCCAGTTACTTGGCTTGAGTGAACTGGTGGTGCACTTTCAGATTTGTTCACTTTTCTTAACTGTAATGAGACTGCAAAGTTGGTATATACATTAGGGAATGTGGGGGGGGGGGGCTTGTCCATGCAAAAAAGATTTTTTTTTTGTTTTACATCGTTTGAATTAGGCTTTTGCTTCTGATCAAGCAATTATGTGTGACTCTTCCTTCTGTGGTTGATTGAATACAGGGAAACCATAGACCTTGGTTCATCTGTCTGATAAACTACTTCAGCTTCATCTCACAGATTTTTATTTTTACTTTGTATCCGGTCTGTAAATCTGGTAGTTTTCTGTAGTTTCTGTCACATCAGTAATTTCATTCTTTGATTTCTGTCATGTAGTTCTTTTACTCTGCATTGATTTTCAGCCTCAGTCATATAAACTTGAAATGGTGACAGACTGAGACCCTGCAATGAATTATTCCTGCATTTCAAAACTGCAAGCTTACAATCCTCACAGCTTTTATTACAGCTGCCTGTTAGGAGAATGCTTGGATACTTTTGTGCAATTGTCTACTAGACTGTGGATAATGTGAACTGAATGTTACGTCTGAAGTTTAACATATAATTCTTCTGAATTCCTTAATAATCTAAACATATAAGATGCACATCTTCTTTAAACTGAGGTAAATGTGCCCACTCTGCTCCATGGATGACGTGCTATTTGATTTAAAAAAAAAAAAAACTTGATTTCTTTCCTTATTGATGATTTCTGGTCAGGCCAGCCTTTCATCACTCCTTTTAGTAAATCCATTTCTAAGTCAGTGTCAATACATCTTTGGAATTCTTTTACTTTGTCTTGTGTGAGCACTACTAAGTGCTTGAAAAAGAGTGGCAAAAAGTTTAAGTGCATCAGCTTAAGAGTGCATATGATTATGCATTGTATAGTCCTCGTGATCACTTGCATAGTATTGCTCAAATTTTAACTGCAAAACAATTTCTATTTTTCCTAGCAATTCTTTATGCTAACACGAAACAGCACCATGGCCTAAGGAACAAAGATGTGGCAGGCATAGCACAGCAGTACAAATAAATGTAAACTGTAATAAAAAGCAACAATAAAACACAAGTGCTTTCGTTATTATACAGGACTTCGTCAGAAGTGATTAGTAGTTACCCATCCAAGTTTAAATAACCTGCCAAAGAAATCACATGATGTTTAAACCACTAAAGTTTAAACTGATATAAATATTCCTGTAAAACCCTACACACAACTTAAATACAATAAATACATACACTCATACATATAAAAATACAAACACTACATTCACTCTTGAAAGATAGATTTTAACCATATTTTATGGTTATATTTACTTGGTTTCTCTTGTAAATTGGGCCTTTTATGATATGTTGTGTTTACATTTTTATATGCATGAGTGTATGTATTATTTATTGTATTTAAGTTGTGGGTAGGGTTTTATACAAATATTTGTATCAGTTTAAACTTCAATGGTTTGGCTGTCATGTGATTTCTTTGGTGGGTCATTTAAATCTGGATGGGTAACTACTAATCACTTCTGAGAAAGTCCTGTATAATAAGGACGAAAGCGCTTACGTGTTTTACTGTTTTTTTATTACAGTTTACATTTATTTGTACTGCTGTGCTGTGCCTGCTACATCTTTGTTCCTTAGGCCATGGTGCTGTTTAGTGTTGTTCTTGGTTTTAGGCTTTGCCTTGTGTTTGTCTTGGATTTTGGAATTCTTTATGCTCTTCTGATAGCCTTCACTTAATACATTTATGTGAAGTTTTTTGCCTGCTCTGTTTTTCACTCTCAGCTCATACTACTGTAATAATCTACAATCTCAGAGGTACCTTGTACACCAACTTTCTAAACATGCTTTGCAAGCGTTGGTGGTCTTACACAAAATTATGGAATGTTTCACACTTTAACATTGACATTATTGGTAAGAATTCCTCTTGCATCTTTTGTGCATCTGTAAATGTTCCTGACCCACAGACAACTGCACTATTCTCTTATTGGATTGTAGCTCCTATACCTGTTTGAGTACTTGAAACACAGCAGAATTATTCACATCAAAGTATTTTAACACTAATGCAGCTAGGACTAGTGTCTTGAGTATTTCAAAGTTTTTTCCTTCTTCATAGCCCCAATCTATGCTTATACCTTACTCTAAAAGTTGTCTCAGAAGCATTGTTTTTTCTGATGTATTAGCTACAAACTTTGCAAGATAGTACAACATTCTGACAACCCACTGAAATGTGTGCTTTTCTTGGCAATTGCTTTGACTTTCTTTATAAGGCTTCAGTCTCCCTGATGTTAGACTATGATTCCTGTACTTCAGACTTGCTTCACTTACTTTACATTTGATATTACTTAATCTGAAACGATGCCATCATAATCTATTTAGCAGATGTATCGGTATGGTATGCTTTTTTCATGTCTAATGTCACATTAAACATGATAACACGCCCAGTAATATCCAATGAGGACTCCAAAAGCAGACTGGAACATGACCTATTGCGACCACTGGGATCACTGTTTAACCACAGACTCCAGAAAGGCTTTGTACCATGCGAATGGAGAACTGCAATAGTCATCCCCCAGCATAAGGCTGGGCCATCAATAGACCCTGGGAACTACAAACCCATAAGTCTGACTAGTCTCATATGCAAAGGCATGGGAAGAATTACCATGGAAATGATTAAAAGGGGCATAGAAACCTTCAAACACTGGAGCCAACCCAGTTTGCTTTTATCAAGTGCAGATCATGCTTACTCAACATTGTGGACTTCTTGATAAGGTTTGTGAAGGCTGCCAGCCTAGTCAAACAGAATTTGGTACATAATTCTATCATTTGTAAGTACTGCGAAATGCTGAAATGTAGGCTTGCTTCTTAAATGAAAGAATATGTTGTGAAATGTTGAACTTAAAACAATGTGGCAACATTACCCTCTGCTGTAAAGAAAGCTAAGTCAAGCATTTCTTGTTGGTCCTTCGAAATTAAAATTGCTTCATGCAAGTTCTTTGAAATTAAAGATTCGGAGTCATTCCATCTGAGATGGCACATTCTTTCTATTCTTTTTAACTTAAGGAATAATTACTAGAGTTTACATATGGAATGCTTTTATGGCTGTAGTTTCCTGCAGGTGCAAGATGTTAAGAATGTAAATGCAGTTTCTGTGTGGCCTGGGAACCCAGGGAAGTGTAAGAATGATGTAATGTTTTTAAACAGAGAGAATCAGAAGGCATTAAGCATTTTTGTCCTGATCATCCGACTTACAGCACTCTGCCTTGCTCTATGCAAGTAGGCTATCTTAGAAGTGTGTTTTCTTGTAGAAATAAGTGTTGTTTTGTGATGTCAGAACTTTACTACTGTGTTATTTTAAGTATTTCTGTGTGATCTCTGAATTCTTGACTAGCACTGTCTGTAGTAGAAAGTATTGTCTTGTGGTTTTAATTATTTATTATTAAATATTTTAAAACCTTTTAACTGTGGCTGGTTTGAGTAGAGATAATTTAAGCTCTAGAGTACATTTCAGATTTATAGAGTTTACTGTCTAAGTCACTCCAAATAAGCTTTGACTGATTAGTCACACTTACCACTTGGATATTAATATTGCACAGTAATAATTGGACACCCTTTTAAGGGCCTTTGAGTAACTGATAAGTATTAGTGTGTGATGGCAAGTGGAACTACCACATAGTCTGGGAGAAAGGGGCACAGCTGGAGAAACTGTGCCAGCCTTCCCCAGGAGTGTCTATGTTGTTGTACACACTCTTCTCAATGTGTGTCAGCTACTTGGGCAGGGACACAAAGCACTGGTTGGACAGAGAGGGTGCTAGAGGTTTTAGCTTGCCTACTAGGCTGAGATCTGGACCCTATAGCTGTGCCAGTGTTATTGGGGACCTGAAGAGCAAGGGAGCGACCAGCCCTGGACTGACTGTGATGATCTGTGTGCTCTTAAGGGAAATTGCACTTTACTGTGTGTATTTGTTATCCTTTCCTCATATATGAGATGCCCTCTCTGGTGTTAGTGGTGAGGATTGAGGCTCCTTGATTGCTGGGCCAGGGCACGGGCGTCACATATTAATTGGTGGCAGTGATTGGGATATCCTCACATTTGTGTTTGGCAGTGGCGGGATATCCAACTCACATATTAATTAGTTGGCAAATACTAATTGGCATGTAGTGGTATGGGTAGACTGAATCCTGTAGCTTGTGTACAGTGAGTTTGAAGGTGCTTTGTACTTTAAAATAACCACGCAGTGAATACTCAGAGTTCAGATCACAATTGTTATTACTTTTGTTAGCTTAGTTAGTCAGGGTGAGCAGGCAGCATGTCAGCAGAGGAGTATGGAAAGCTGACAAGGAGCCAGCTGACGGAGATGTGCCAGGCTAGGGGACTGGTACATGGAAACCGGACTAAGGCAGACCTGATTGCAGCCTTGGTTACAGCTGCATCAGTAAAACAGCAACCACGAGGACAATCAGACTGGGAGTGGAAATATAACTCCCTCGGAGAATGGACAGCTCAATCTTTCTGCAGTGGACTTAAAAATCCAGCTGGAGCTAAAGAGACTTGAGTTGGAGACCATGCATGTGGAATTAGAAGCAAATGAGAGACTGCGACATTTGTAGGCTGAGGAGAATGAGAAACTGTTACGTCTGCAAGCTGAGGAACAAGAGAGGCAGAGGCAGCATGAGAAGGAGATGCTGACTCTTCGCCAGAGTCATACAGGTAATGGGGAAGGGAGTAACTGAACTCCAGAAGCACAAAAGGTCAGTAAATTTCTTCCACAGTTTAAAGAGGGGGATCATTTTGATAGTTTCATTCATAGGTTTGAGAGGGTATGTAAACAGTATGAAGTTGACCAAGGGCTCTGGGTACAGTTCCTGACCCCCCTACTCCAAGGTAATGCTGTAACTGTTGTATCAAAAATGCCCGATGCTGACTGTTTTGATTATACTGCTGTAAAAAATGTATTTTAGAATGTTTTAAGCCAACACCTGAAATGTATAGGAAAAAAAGTTTTGTGAGCATAGATGCAAGGCAGATGAAAGTGTATGTGAATATGTTGCTGAACTGAGAACCTATTTCCACAGGTGGGTGAGTGGATGTCAGGTCACCACTTTTGAAGTGCTGACAGAACTTTTGGTGAGGGAACAAGTCCTTAGGCACTTTGCCTGAGGACATGAGGATCTGGTTAGCTGATAGACAATGTGCTACTTCAGATGAGTTGGGGAAGAAGGGAGACCTGTACCTGGCAAGCAGGACAGCCCTGCACAGGAAGGGGACCCCCAGTACTGCTCATGGGTCACCCATGGTGGGCAGCACAGACTGCCACAACCAAATCTGACAGTAGCAGGGGAAGCCACTAGTCCAGGTACACATCCAGGAGCTAGGTTTAAAATGTTTTGAATGCAACCAGTGGGGCCATGTGGCATACAGGTGTCCATGGAGGCAAAGTGGGGAACCAAAGGTGAGGGAGCCAGTAACTGGGAAAGACAAAATGCCAATAGTAGGGTATCTTGAGACAACAGAGGTACTAAATTACCATCCTACAGATGTCCTGAGAGGGAAGGATTTGGATGAGGCAGTACCATGTGCTTATGCAGTTACACGCAGTCAGGCTAGGAGACAAGCATGTGGGTCTGGTAGCCTGGGGGAGACCCAGACAGACTGCATGCTTGCAGCCAGGACTGGTGAGGTGGTTGCTTCAGAGAGGAAGCTATGCAGTAGCAGTGAGACTGAATGTGAGCCACAGCTGCTTGTGGGTACTGATGTTCCCTTGGTCAGAGTGACTGCAAAGGCAGAGGTGAGTAGTAGTACCCAGACTGACAGTGACGCACCACTGTCAGAGGATGCCAGACTTCCTGTGGAAGGGGAGCTGGAAAGGGTTACAAGGAGAGAGTTGAGACAGGCTCAGCTCTCAGACCCTACATTGCAAGGCCTGAGGCAGGTAGCTAGGGAGGCACCTGATTCTCAAGGAAAGGGGGAATCTGTATACTGGGACAAAGGGTTACTATAGAGTGGACCCCTGAGGGAGGGCTAGAAGGTGAGAGAGTACAGCAGTTGGTAGTGCCTAGAGCCTACTATCTGGCTCTTTTAGCCATAGCCCATGATATTCCCTTTGCAGGTCATATGGACATAAAACATAGAAAGAGGTGTATTATGAAGAACTTCTATTGGTACTGCAGGAACTGTGAGCAGTGCCAAAAGGTAGACAAGGTGAGAGCTCCTTTGATGTATTTGCCTGTGATTGAGGAACCATTTCAGGGGGTAGCTATGGATATTGTGGGTCCTCTGAGTACCCAAAGTTCCACAGGGAAACAGGATATACACAATACCCTGAGTCAGTGGCTTTGTCCTCCATTGAGGCAGAAAAGGTGGCAAATGCTTTGTTAGAGATTTTCAGCAGGGTAGGTTTCCTAAAAGAAATACTGACCGACAGAGGTGCGAATTTCATGTCAGAGCTGCTGGCTTGTCTGTGGAAGTCCTGTGGGGTGAAGCACATGAAGACCATCCCCGGACTAATGGTCTTGTTGAGAGGTTAAACTCTACAATCAAGTGCATGCTATGGGCATTTGCAGATCAGTTTAAGAGGGAGTGGGACAACTATTTGCCCCATCTGTTTGCTTACAGAGAAGTTCCCCAGGAATCTACAGATTTTTCACCCTTTGAGTTGCTGTGTGGGCATAGGGTGAGGGGACCTCTAGATTTAATTCGAGAGGTGTGGGAAAGTTGAGTGCGAGTCTCACAAGGAGTCTGTTGTGGCATACGTCCTAAACCTCAGGACAAGACTCAGGGAACTCATGGGCTTGGCCCAGGAGAACCTAGCAGAAGCCCAACAACAGAAAAAGGTGTGGTATGACAGGAATGCTCAAGCTAGAGAGTATGCTGTGGGGCAGCAGGTAATGGTTCTCATTCCTGTCAGACACAACAAGCTATAAGCAGCTTGGGACGGACCCTACAAGGTGGCAAGAAAGGTAAGTGATGTTAACTACATGGTGGAACTGCTAGGCAGATAGCAGGGGCAAAAATTTGTACCATGTTAACATGATGAAAACTTACCATGATAGGGAGGCCCTTGTGCAGAGCATTTGCAGTGGACTGCAGTTGGAGTCTGAGGGAGATCTGTGAAATGATCTCAGTGAGGCTCGGGCTGACACCTCAGTGAAAGGGGGAGCAATGCCCCAGCAGCTATCTCCTATCCAGGCTCGAGAAATCCAAGCAAGCAGTGTTGCAGGAATTTGGGGACATGTTCACTGGGAAATCAGGGTGCACCCACCTAGTGCAGCACCAGGTGGATACAGGACCCCAAAGGCCTATTAGGCAGGCCCCTTATAGGGTGCCTGAGAGAGTCAGACAGACCCTGAGGGAGGAGGTACATGAAATGATGGAACTATGGCTGATTCAAGATTCCAGCAGTCCTTGGGCCTCCCCAGTGGTGCTGGTGCCAAAGAAGGTTGGCAGCACCAGGTTCTGTGTGGACTACCAGAAATTAAATAGTCACACAAAGTCGGATGCTTACCCCATGCCTAGGACAGATGAGGCCCTAGAGCAGCTGGTTGGGGCTAAGTATCTTACAACTATCTATCTTTCCAAGGATTACTGGCAGGTGCCCTTGACTCCCAGTGCTAGGCAGAAGTCAGCCTTTGTGCCTCCTTTTGGCTTGTATGAGTTCACAAAGGTGCCCTTTGGGATGAAGAATGCCTCAGTGACTTTCCAGATGCTGGTAGATCATATCCTTGCAGGAGCAGGAGAGTTTGCCCTTGCTTACCTGGATGATATCACCATCTACAACCATTCCCGGCCAGAACACCTTCAGCATGTCAGGGAGGTGCTAGGCAGACTACAGAGGACAGGATTGACAATTAAGCCAAGAAAATGTCAGGTGGGTATGGCAGAGGTCTCCTACCTAGGACAAAGAGTGGGGAGTGGTAAGAGAAAGCCAGAACCTGCCAAAGTGGAAGGCTTGGCCTGCACCTGTTACTAAAAAGCAGGTGAGGTCATTTTTTTGGGACAGCAAGGTACTACAGAAAGTTCGTCCCCAGTTATACCATAGCTGCTCCCCTCACAGACCTGACAAGGAAGAACAGGCCAGATAAGGTAGTGTGGACCCCCGCATGTGAGCAGGCATTCCAGAAGCTTAAAGAAGCTTTGGGAGGACTCACCTGTGTTAGCCAGTCCAGATTACAGCAAAGAATTTGTTGCGCAGGTGGATGCTTCGAACCATGGGGTGGGGGTTGTACTTAGCCAGATTTTTTCAGAGGGAAAAAAGCACCCGGTGATTTATCTCAGTCATAGGCTCCAACCCAGGGAGGAATGCTATGCAGCTATAGAAAAGGAATGTCTAGCCATAGTGTGGGCACTGCAGAAACTTCAGCCTTATCTGTATGGAAGAAAATTCACTTTTATGACAGATCACAACCCTCTAACATGGTTAAACAGAGCCAGTCGGCAAAATGTCAAGTTGCTAAGATGGATCCTGGGGTTGCAAGCATATATGTCAGTGCAGCACCACAGCGGGAGTAGCAATGCCAATGCAGATGGGCTCTCAAGACAGGGAATGGGGTAGGTATACTCGGATAGACCTAACCCTCTCAAACGGCATTTCTCAAGGGTCACTTGAAAAACTAGCTTGAGTTCTCTGGGTGGGGGGGGTGTGAAGAGGGTCTATATTACAACCACGAAAGTCCTAAACAGCGAATAAGGAATCCAACACATTACCCGAACCACAAATACACAGAGCACCCTAAACCGTGAAATTCAAAATCTCGAACTGCCATAGTTGTCCAACCCCACCACGTGCTACATACTACCTACACAAACAAAATAAATAAACCACATACATACACTAACCAAAACCCTACACTAAACCTTACATACATTACTACATCCTGTCAGACACAACAAGCTATAAGCAGCTTGGGACGGACTTGTGTACTGGGTAAACCATTTTTCATCGGAGGATTGGGGGATTATTCCTATAAATTACTTGAAATGGAGACCAAAATGATTTTAAAATTTAAAACTCTGAAGCCCCATGGACTTAATTTGGAATTGGGTATTTAATTATGTTATAATTATTTTGACTAATGTATTATGTATGTTATTTGTCATTTCATATGTGGTTTATTTGATGTATTGTTCTTCTTCTTTCTAATTCATTGTAAAAATGTCACTTTAAATTTGTGATTATATCAGTGATTGATTGATTAATTGATGTTAGGTGCTTGTGTTAATTGCTATTAAATTTGTGTGTATATATATATATATATATATATATATATACACACACACATGAAAAAATATACATTTATTGTGATCGATTGAAGGCGAAAGGCAGAGGTACAAAATCGTTTAAATAAAAGGCAACTGGTAAAGTGCATGGATTCTGTGTTTGGATTTATTTTCTCTGTGCTGGTGTTTTTGGACTTACATACATTACTGTCTAGGCACTTACCTTAACCTACACCCTAACCCTACAGTCCACAACTATCGCAGACTATTACTATCTATGCACTTAACTTAACCTGCACCCTAACCATAAGGTCTGTAACTATTGCACACTTACCTCACAGAGCTATACCGCAGAAGGACCAATCATGACGATTTGACATTTCGGATTTCGCACTTCAGGACTATCGGTGTTTTCACGTTTCAACGTATAAGTGTTTAAGTTTCTGTATTCGGGTAAGTGGACCTTCACGATATTAATAGGGAACCATGTGAAGACTGGTAGAGATGGGTGAAGGCTGTTAGCCTAGTCAAATAGAATTATGTACCAAATTCTATCATTTGTAAATACTGTGAACTGTTCAAATGCAGGCTTGCTTCTTAAATGAAAGAATACGTTGTGAAATGTTGAACTTAAAACAATGTGGCAACATTGCTCTGCTGTAAAGAAAGCAAAGTTAAGCATTTGTTGTTGGCCCTCTGAAATTAAAATTACTTCACGCAAGTCCTTTGAAATTAAAGATCCAGAGTCATTCCGTCTGGGCTAGCACATTGTTTCTATTGTTTTATCTTAATTACTAGAGTTTATATGTGGAATGTCTTTTATGGCTGTATTTTCCTGCAGGTGCAAGATGTTAAGAATGTAAATGTAGTTTCTGTATGGCCTGGGAACCCAGGGAAGTGTAAGAATGATGTAATGTTTTTCAGGACTGCAATTTCAATTTAAACAGAGAGAATCAGAAGGCAATAAGCATTTTTGTCTTGATCATCCAGCTCACAGCCACTCTGCCTTGCTCTATGTAAGTTATCTTAGAAGTGTGCTTTCTTGTAGAAATAGCTAGGAGTAGAAAGATTAGACTAAGTGTTTCTGTGATTTTAGAACTTTACTACTGTGTTATTTTAAGTATTTCTGTGTGATCTCTGAACTCTTGACTAGCACTGTCTGTGTAGTAGAAAGTATTGCCTTGTGGTTTTAATTATTTATTACTAAATATTTTAAAACCTTTTAACTGTGGCTGGCTTGTGTAGAGATAATTTCAGCTCTAGAGTACACTGCATATTTATAGAGTTTACTGTCCAAGTCACTTCAAATAAGCTTTGACTGATTAGTCACACTTACCAACTGGATATTAATATTTCACAGTAATAATTGGACACCCTTTTAAGGGCATTTGAGTAGGTAATTATTAGTGGGTGGTGGCCAGTGGAACTACCGTATAGTCTGGAAGAGGCACAGCTGGAGAAACTGTGCTAGCCTTCTCCAGGTGTGTCTGTATGGTTGTATAAACTCTTCTCAAAGTGTGTGTATGTCAGCTACTTGGACAGGGACACGAAGCACTGGTTGGACAGAGAGGGTGCTAGAGGTTTTAGCTTGCCCACTAGGTGGAGATCTGGACCCTATTTCTGTGCCAGTGGGGAGTCTTATTGGGGACCTGGAGAGCAAGGGAGCAACCAGCCCCGGACTGACTGATCTCTGTGTGCTCTTAAGGAAAATCGCACTTTACTATGTGTATTCGTTATCCTTTCCTCATATATGAGACACCCTGTCTTGTGTTAGTGGTGACGATTGAGGCTCCTTGATTGCTGGGCCAGGACATGGGCGTCACAAAGTTACCAAGGCAATGGATGAGGGAAAAACAGTGCATAATGCCTACCTTGAACTGGCTAAGACATCTGATACAATACCCTACTAGGCATTGCAAACAAACTCATCGATATAGGCATAAACCCCTGTGTTACACAGTGGATAGCCAGCTGGCTCTCAGATAGGACCAGGAAGTTATGATAGGGGACACTACATCCACAAAGAGGCCAGTCACTAGCACAGTCCCTCAGGGCTCTGTGCTGGGTCTGTTTCTTTTTGAAATCTACTTCTTGGAAGTCAAGGCCAATGTCAAGGGTCTCTGGCTGACCAAGTTTGAAGATTGCCAATTAGGAGCAGTCATAAAATCCTCCAAGATGCCAAGATCTGACAGGAAGGACTAACACGCAAATAACTCATTCCAAAGCCACAGCTTAAAACTCCGCGACATGAAATTCATAATAGTACCTTTTAGGAAGTCAGCCACCTTAGGAAATTCGAACACAACTCCTTAGGAAATTGCCTCATCAATAACACGTTCCTAAGAGTAGAACTAGCAGTCATGGGTTTGGGTTTATATCCAGATAGTAACCTAGCTTTCGACCAACATGTGCCCAAGGCAGTAAAAAAATCATTCTATGTTGTTCAACTTATAAACAAAGGCATGGCATCTAGGTCCAAGGAAATTACTGTTCCACTGTATTCATTCCTCATCAGGCCCAACATACAGTACAATGGGTCTATATTAGAACATCGAAGTTTCAAAACTTCGATATTCTAATATAGACCCTGTACAACAACCCCCCCCCCCCCACTGTGTACCACACACATGCAGCAACTGGAATGTCCACAGAGGTTCCTCATCAAGAGAATACAATGTGCAAACAGCACATCTTATGCAGATCACCTCAAAGCCATGTTTCTGTGCTGTTTCTTACAGAATGTTGGAGGCAATCTAAGCCTGGCATACAAGGCATTCTTGAGGCATTCTTGGATCCCATTCCGATTGACCTTTTGCGTATCCACAAAACAAATATCAGACTTACTTGATCTTGGGATTTAAAATTTGGTTATGACAAACAGGACAAGATGGAAGGACAGGCTTCTCATCCATGTGAAGCAGAGCTCTTACCTAACTCTATTCAAAAGAAACCTGAACCAGTGGATGGGAAAACAAAAATACACCCTGGGTCTAGCTCCTATGTCTCTAAGGGACAGAGACCACCTGTAAATCTTGCCCCAGCTTAGACATACCCTTTAAAACAACCTGTAAGGCAGATGCTTGGTTAGGCGTATAAAGGCCCCCTTGGTTGTTAGCCTAGAATACATCTATGAACACATTAAATCATTAGTTATGTCTACATTTTCAAAACATTCAAACACCTGAGCAATAATAACTCTGGTGCTGATAATCTACAAAACAGAAGTCTAGTACCTTCTGATTAGCATATTAAGGTTTCTCTACATGTGCTCATTGCTCTAGGTTACTAACATTACTTGCCTTGACCAAACATTTGTGGAGTGAGCATTAGTGTTCTGAGGTTTCATAGTAGATATTATATTAAACAAATATGTTTGCAGCTTTCCTCGTCTAGCTTTTATCTGCAAAAATCTGTAGTCTGCAGCTAGTACCAAAAGGAGCTTAGCATTTGGCACTGTTGAGATCCCTTCCTGAACTGTAAACAGGTAATGCTCTTTTTTTTATCACCTTATTTATATCTTGTGGGCGATACAAATATGATTATTACTGTCAAGCAAAACAAGATTCACACTATTCAGCCATTCTGTCTATAATTTCTTCCTTTTCAACTAAAATTTCCATTCTATTATTAATTTTCTTCTCAGTTCTACCCATGAACACTGCTAGAACTTTCTATGGAACATTAGTGTTGGCATAGTATCAGGATTTATTGCTTATGATATTCTTTTGACAAATGTCCTAACCTTGCAAATAAATCAGCATAGTAATGAAGAACGCCATTGCTGTAGCTCTCTGCAGTATCTTAGATATCTTTGTACCTGTATGACTGTTCAAACTACAACATTCTTTCTAATCCCTAATTTCTCACAAGCCAGGAACTTAAAGAGTTTTAAGATAAAGATAATTAACATATTTAAGAGCTACAATTTCAAACTTGATCATGTACTTCATATTTTTAAATTCAAATGCCAGCAGCCTTTGAACCAGTGTCCCCATCTGGTGATCTAAATAGGTTTCCAATGGGCTCATCTGCCTTTTCTGTGCTTTTTAACCTCAGTGGTTAAGGACATTCAGACAAAACAGTATATTCCACACCTATATCTAGATTAATTTCAAAATTCTGCTTATTAATGTTCAGTATCTTGTGCCAACAATCTGACTTTCACTTTTATTTTGTGGCCTCAGGTGCATTTCCAGACTTCACTTTATCAACTATTTTCACTTTAGTAGTACAAAGAATCAAATGTTTTTCAAGTTTCTGTACAACAATATACAAATTATTTTGAATATTTAAATGAACATTGATCTTTTTACACAGCTTTACAAAAACAGCTCTTCTACAACCTGTACTGCAGACTGGATTAATGACAGAAAAAAATGTGCAAACATTTCAACAATGCTTAAGATTAGGTGTTGGAGATTACAAAAAATTAGAAAAACTTGACTGCTACCTATGAGATACAGAATAACTTTAACTTTATTATAACTTAAATAAATAAAAGCATGAACATGTTAAAACATTTATTCCTTCACAAACGTGACAGAATTTCTTTTTCTGTGTACTTAGTAATTCCACTCAACGTACAGCCACAGGTTAGGTCTGTTTCTCTTAATTGCCTGCTCTTGTTTAATCATTTCTTGTACCCTAAACTATTCTACTTCTTATCAACGAATCATAGAACTTACCAAATTCAGAGTTTTCAGCTTGATTCTTCATGTCAGTAATACAAGCATTATAGTTATTTAGGACCGTAAGCCCTCGTAAAGAAAAAATAAATAACAAGCAAATCATGTCTAGGATCACGATTCTTGAACTTCTCTGCAAATGGTGCTATTCTTTTTATCTTTAAAAGGTAAGAGGGTTAAATAGATGCAAGACTTTTCCCCTACAAGAACCCAGAAATCTGGCAAACTGTACCTTTCTCGTTTGTTGGCGATTCCACTTACAATGGGAAACAAAAAAATATTTTTTGAGGGTATACATCTTTTATTTTTCTGCTAAGTTTCCCTTCACTTTTAGTTGCAGAATGAGCATTTTCCACTATGACTCAGTTACTCAGTCCCCAATAAATACTGTTCAAAACCTACCAATTTCTTTCACTTCTGCAATTTTATTCCTCTTGGTTCCGACACCATCTAACATGTTGATGTTTGTCATAATGCTCCATTAATACAATACACTATAGAAGAGTTTCTGTAATTTTATTCTTCTTGGTTCTGACACCATCTAACATTTTGATGTTTGTCAGAATGCTCCATTAATAGTACAATACACTGTAGATGAGTTTCAAAATTATTTAACTTACTAGAGCTACAAGGAATATGCACCTCTCAGCACGCTGCGACAGGCATTAGTAGACTTACAGCGATAACACTACATATGCTACAGTATTTACCTTCTTCATGTAATAAAGTCTTAAATGAAAAGGGATCCAATGGTCCAGTTCACTCATCTTTACAAATAAATGATGTATTGGTTTCAGACATTAGTTTCTAATTATTTTCAGGTTTGCTCCCTACTACTGATGAAAGAGGTTAGAAGCTTTGGGTTCAGAACCCAGTCTAAAAAGACCCAGCTGGTAGCAAAATGGGTGAATTCATAATTATGCAGTCTTTTTTTTTCCAACAGCCCAAATGATAATCTGAGCCAAAACTGAACGTCACGCTTACATTTTAAATCATACTTCACTTCTAATAGGGATACAGTGCAGTATTTTGTGGGGAACTATATATTAAGATCTATGGCCAAATTACTACAATCCCTCAGACCAGATTTCTTTACGCTGTGTTTTTACTTTCTACTGCTAGTACTAATTTTTATTTTTTTTTTTTCAATAATCATTTTTATTGTTTTGCCAAACCATTATACATTTCACACACTATTTACATTATGTACAATATTGCTTCCAATGTTTTAGTTCCATTTTGAATTTCCCTATAATACATTAAGAATAAATATCATTTTAACCAAGTACAGGAAATTAAAATCACAAAAAATTAAACATAAAAGCATCTACAATAGACAATTATAAACCAACTCAAGCCAATAATTTGTATTATTTCTACATTTTCTATCTAATCCAAGAATGTGTTGGTACACATACAGAATGTCCTGACGGAAAGTGGATAGGAACCGCTACGCCAAAATAATATTAAAGATTTGTTCCCAAATTTTTATGCTGTTTATACTTTTCTTATTATTTCTAATTAACAATTTGTGCGCTAATATATACTTAATCGCTAACAGCCTGAAATTTTGCCACGACACCTGTGCTGGGTTCAACCAATTTGTGGCTATATATAATTTCATTAGTAAACTAATATTCATAATTACAATCTTTTTTGTTTTGTCCAAATTCTCCGGTGGAATATGTAAAATCAGAAATTCCCAGGAGAGTGTTGAGTTTTGGTAACCCATTTTTTGTAGTTGTAACTTTAAAGAATTCCATAATTTATAAATGCACTTGCAACTCCAGAACATGTGTAACAGGTCTGCTGTCTGATCTACACACTGTGGACATTTAGGTGACTTTTTTGAATCAAATTTATGAAGTGTAAGATGGGTATAATATGCATTGTTAAATATCATCAATTGAGTAAAGACCAGATGTTCGTCGTCTCCCATTGCTGCAGTCCTGACTAATGGGTACTCCGCTGCCCTCCATCGGCCCGAATACCAAAGGGCTAGATCTGGCGTCGGTCATGGCGCCCGAGACTGACGTGGTGTCAGTATAAATGCGCATGACCGACTCCATAACTTCAGTCTTTCTTGCCGCATTGTCCTGAGCAGAAGCAGAATTTGCAAGTGCCGTTCGGCGTTCTGGAATTGTCGGTTTTCGAGTTTCAGACCGGAGACCAAGTTGGGCTAAGTACCCCATTGGGGACATTTTATTTTTTGTCTTTTCTTGTCTCAGTTTTGTCGGATGTCAGAAAAGTTAATAACTGTATTTCTTGTGGGAAACAGATTCCTCATAGGGATTACCATTCACTCTGCATTCCTTGTTTAGGGCCTGAGCACGACGTTGTTGGATGTCGCTTTTGCTACTTTTAATAAGCGTGCTATTAAACATCGGTTGAACTGTGCTAGGCTGGTGTTTGGTAACCGTTGTAATTACAACATGCCGCCGGATTCTCCGACTGGCTCTTCTAGGAAGCGCAAAGAAAGTCTTTGTGGTCCAAGCAGGATGGGCGTCCGCTCCGGACGTCGGTCCTGTTGAACCACTGGCTGCTTCAGTGGCTCTTTCTGACGGTGTGCCTGAGTGTCAAGGGGAGCCTTTGTTACTACAGGGGTGGCTTCTCCTTTGTTAGGCCAGGTTGAGGGTGCTCCTCTGTTGTCTGTGCCCTCCCTCGTAGGGTGGTTAAGCCTCCTCCTTCTCTAGGCAAAGGCCATTCTAAGTCCAAATCTGCCCCTGTGCTTTTCCCAGGGTCCAGCTCCTAGGAAGCACATGCTGAAGATGGCTGAAGATTTGATTTCTTTAATTAGGGGTTCCATGCCTCCCCCTCAGAAGAGGCCCAGGGTAGAGACAGAGTTGGAGGGTTTGGTTCAGTCTTCCATTGAGTCTGATTCCTCTGTGGAAAACCTTCAGGATTTCCCTCCCTATTCTGATTCGGAGGCTGAGGATGCTTCTCCCTCTGCGTCCCCACCAGAAGATTTTTCTTTCTCTGAAACTTTGCATTCCATGAGGGAACATTTCAAATGGGAGGGCCAGGATTATTCTGATTCTCGTAAAGGCTGAGAGATTTTTGTTTTTGCCTCAGCACAGGCCCTTGGCTATTCCTCCTGTACTGGATGTTGTTCAGGATGTGTTTTCTGAGGCTGCCCTTAACCGGATTCTCTGCCTCCTGCCCCTGTTAAACCAGATAGATACTACAGGGTTCCGGAAGCTCACAAGTACTTGTTTAAGAGCCCTAGGGCTGATCCTGAAACTATTTCTCAAAGCCCCAAGGGCGTTAAGGCCTCTGTGGTTAAGAATCCAGTTCCTCTGGACAAAGATGCTAGGGCCCTGGATAGGTGGGGTAAAAAACTGTATACCTCTTCTACTTTGGCTACGAGGGCTTTGAATTGTCAGTTTCATATGCTCAAGTATCAGAATTTTTTGTTAAGTCAATTGAAATGTAAAGTGGATGCTTTAGCTGAAGGTATTGACTGTAGGAGCTTCAGGATTTGGTGCATGCTTCAGACCAGGTTGGGAAGCATTCTCTGCAGTGTGGTTTTGATGCTTTACAAGCTTCTTCCAGGGTGGCTGCTACTAGTTCTGTTGTTCGCAGACATGCCTGGCTTAAAGATCAGTCCTTGTCGGAGCATGTTAAAGCTCGTATTATGGATGCTCCTTTGCAGTCTGATGTTCTTTTGGCCCTCCTGTGGAATTAGTTTTGAAAAATGGAGGAAAAAGCTAAATCTATGCAGACAGTGAAGGAATTTTTACAGGTTCAGCCTCCTAAATTCAATAGGAATTGGCCTGCTAAGGGATGGTCTTTTCCCTCTCGATTTTCATTCTAGAGGCAAGTCGAGGCATAGCAGAGGTAGGGCTTCCTTTCAGGGCCCTGTTACTTCTAGGTCTTTGAGTTCCTCTACCCCTTCTGCTGGGGAGGGCAAGGGTCAGTCCTTTCGAAGCAGACCCAATGACCTGTGTCTTGGCTGCCAGACTCTGCTTTGCTGGCAGCTCCTCTGGAAGGTAAACTGGGACTTTTCAACTGAAATTGGCATTTGGTTAGCCAGGACAAATGGGTGTTGGACATTGTAACTCGACGCTAGAAGTTTTATTTTGACACTTTCCCGCCTTTCAACGGTATGCGGATGTGCCTCATCAGCAAAATTGGAAGCACAGGCACAGATTTCTTCTCTGCTCCAGTTGGGGCAATACAGGAAGTTCCTTGGGCACAGGGTTTTATTCCGTCTTTTCTTAGTGCCAAAGAAAGGAAATACTTGGAGGCCCATTCTGGATTTATCCATTCTAAACACCTTTCTAGAAATTCCGAATTCAAGATGTTAACACTGCAACAGCTGTTGCCTATGCTGGGCAGGGATCACTGGATGGTGACTTTGGATCTCAAGGAGGCCTATCTTCACATTCCTATCAGGCCCAGTTGCAGGAAATTCCTGAGGTTTCGGACTGGGAATTTGCATTATCAGTTCTCTGCATTGCCCTTTGGCTTATCTACTGCCCAGGGTATTCACGAAAGTCCTGGCTCCAGTAATAGCTTTTCTCAGACTACGGGGAATTCAGATTTATCCCTATCTGGACGATTGTTTGATACTGGCTCAAGACAAGCACGACATCTGCAGTGTGTGATGACAGTTTTCGGATGCCTGGGGTATTCTGTGAGCGAAATAAAGTCCAGTCTAGTACCCTCGAGAGATGTGTTTTCTGGGTGTGAGTCTGAATACAGCGACTCAGATGGCATTTCTTACCCGGACAAACAAAGAAATCTTCACCAGTACTTCCTACAGCTATCAGTCCTGTCCAGGCTGACTGCAAGGACAGTCCTTCAAGCCTTGGGGTTCATGGCATCTTACATTCTAGTACTTCCCAATGCCAAACTGCATATGACAATGGTATCTCAAAGTTTGGACTCAACACAGCCACGATTTGGACACTGTCATTTTCTTCCTTGCATCCAGAAGGAATTTGTGTGGTGGGCTCAGGAATGTCACCTAAACAAGGGACTCTCTGTGACCCAACCAGAGGCAAGTCAGATATTAACGACAGACACCTCGGAGTCAGCCTGGGGTGCTCATTTCAAAGGAAAATGGATTCAAGACCTTTGGCCCCCGGAGTTGCTTCACTTGCATATCAATATGAAGGAGATGCTGGCAGTTCAATTTGCCTTAAAAGCATTCAAGGATCTGCTTGGACTGGTGTTCGAACAGACAACACAACTGTCATGTGGTACATCAACAAGCAGGGGGGAACTCATTCTTACCCTCTTTGCAGACAAGCAATGCTGTTATGGGAAACTGCTTTGGGTCTGCACATCACTCTTCGAGCACAGTTTCTGCCAGGGGAACAAAATTCATTAGCAGATGTTCTGAGCAGACAAATGGTGGATCCTCACGAATGGAAGTTGGATCCTCAGGTGTTTCGTCAGTTGACCATGGCTTGGGAACTCCAGACATAGATCTGTTCTTCTCCTCTGAATTTCCAACTACCTCTGTTTTGCACAAGGCTGTTTCATCCGAAAGCCTGGAAAATAGATGCTCTATCCTTCAGTTGGAGCAACCTTCACGTGTATGCCTTTCCTCCTCTGCCTCTTCTTCCAAAAGTCCTGTTGAAAGTCAGGAGGGACAAACCGTGCATGATCCTTATAGCACCGGATTGGCCTCGTCAGCATTGGTACCCTCTGTTGAGGAGTTTGATTCAGGAGGCCCCTTGGCCATTACCACGGATTCCTCACTTATTGTCTCAAGAAAACAATCATTTTCTCAATGTCAGGGTGCGATCCCTGCACCTGACAGCCTGGCACATTCAGTTTTAGAGGATGAGGGCCTTCAGCTCCCTCAACAAGTTTTGGATGTTCTTTTGGAAGCCAGGCGTCCTAGTACTCGAAAAGTTTATGCTGATAAATGGAAGAGATTTTTCTTTGGAGTTCAGCTAAAGGCTTTGAGGTCACATTGCCTGATTTGAGTTGTACATTGCAATATTTGACTATGTTATTGGACAAAGGTTTGTCTTTCTCTTCTATTAAAGTGCATGCTGCAGCTATTTCTGCTCACTATGCTGGTGACCCTCCTTTATTTTCACATCCATTGCTTAAACAATTTCTTAGAGGGCAAAGAATATAAGACCCCACGGAGGGCTCCTATTCCTGCTTGGGATCTTAATTTTGTTTTGGAGAAGCTGACTCTGCCTCCTTTTGAACCTGCAGCTACGACTGACTTGAAGTTGTTGTCTTGGAAGACTGCTTTTTTGTTGGCTGTTACTTCTGCTAGAAGGGTATCTGAATTACAGGCTCTCATGGCAGTGGAACCTTTTCTGATTTTTCACAGGGACAGAGTTTCCTTACGTACTAATCCTACTTTTCTGCCTAAAGTGGTTTCTAATGTGGCATTGAACCAGTCTATACATTTGCCTACTTTTTATTCTGACCCCCAAACTGAAGGGGAAAAAGTTTTGCATTCTTTGGATGTACATAGGCAGTTACGATATTATTTGTTCAGAACCAAAGAGTTCAGAAGTTCTCATCAGTTGTTTGTTTCGTTTGCTGTGACTTCCCGTGGAAAGGCTGTCTCGAAACAAACTATTTCCATTGGCCATTGTATTGCTTTTTGTTATTCTCATCATGGTAAAGAGGTTCCAGTTGGGATCAGGCCTCATTCTACTAGGGCTACGGCCACATCTACTGCTTTTTTAAGAGGGGTAGCTACTAAAGACATTCTAGAGGCAGCTACCTGGAGTTCTGTACATACCTTTATGAAGCATTATCATTTGCCTCTTTATTCTACGTCTAGGGCTGGGTTTGCCACTGCAGTCTTACAGGGCATGTCTGCAGCTCCTCAGGCTATTTAGTTGTCCGACCTCCCTTTGTTTTTTCCGTGGCTCTGGGATTCTACCCATTAGTCAGGACTGCAGCAATGGGAGACATAGTACAGTTTTGTACCTACCATAAATGTAGATGTTCGAGGATCTCCATTGCTGCAGTCCAATTTTCCCTCCCTCCTTCCCCCTTTTTTCTTTTTAGATTGGGGTTTTTGGGTGGTGTTTTATTTTTGCATTCTGACATCTGAGGCAAGAAAGACTAAAGTTATGGCGTCGGTCATGCGCATTTATACTGACACCACGTCAGTCTCGGGCGCCATGACCGACGCCAGATCTAGCCCTTTGGTATTCGGGCCGATGGAGGGCAGCGGAGTACCCATTAGTCAGGACTGCAGCAATGGAGATCCTCGAACATCTACATTTATGGTAGGTACAAAACTGTACTTTTTTGAAGTGATACGGATTTTAATGTTAAGTTAAACGCCTCTACTATTTTACTGTCGTCTAGGGATGGCAATTTCTCTCTCCAGTATTTGGATAACAGAATATGATTATTATATTTTCTCTCTTTTGCCATTTTATACGCTGAGGATATATATTTTCTATCTTGTTGCAATGCTTCCCAGAGATGACCTGAAATAACTAGTTCCTCTTTTTTATTTCAGAACTGGTAAAATAATTTATGGCCAAATCTTTTAACTGCCTCATTATAATTAAATAAGAGATGGGAAGATTCATCTCTTTTAAGATATCATGTACCGCTACTCCTAGGAAGGGGTATAAATCCCTTACAGTTAATTCCTTAATAAATGGATATTTCTTTAAGTCTATCAGTTGATTACCAATAGTTATATTAGGATTTCCATCAAACGGTTGAAACATCATCATATATTTTAAAAGGTTCAAGGAGGCAAACAGAGTTTGAGTCGCCACTGCCCATACCTTGATGTGTTCCATTAACTCATATTTACTCAATGTTTTTATATTCAAAATGGTACAGCTTTAACATTAATTCTCTTCCCTTTTATATGTTTATAATTTAGCAGTACCCATTTGGGTATCCATTTTCTATTTTCACTATCCAAGTAAGACACCCTTAAAATCCTATTGGCCTGAATCACTGTATAATACATCTCAAAATCTGGTAAATCCAACCCCCCCCCTCGTTTTAGGAGCCATCAGTTTCTCATAGGATATTCTCGTTTTTCTGGGTTCCCACAGAAATTTCCCCAGTCCTATCTGAAATTGCTTAAAAAAGGATTTCGTGATTTTAAGTTGTGCTGCTCTAAAAATATATAGCATTCTGGGGGGAACGTTCATTTTTATTATCGCTGCTCTTGCCATCATTGGTAGCTTCGACTTACTCCATCTTTTCAAATCCATTGTTATTCGGTCTCCAGTTGCCTTAATATTGTTGATAAAAAATTCTCTATTTTCAGTTGAAAAGTCAATCCCCAAATATTTTATTCTTTCTTCTGTCCTTATTCGTCCTATCAATGGTAGCATTGAAAAAGGTGTAGGTGTCTTTAGAGGGAATATTTTGTTTTTTTTTTAAATTTAGTTTGTAATTAGCAATTTTCTCAAAGGTTTGTATTGCTGTTAGTATTTTTTCCGTATCTGACTGTGGTACTGTATATATTTAAATCATCTGCAAAAGCAGCCATCCTAACCTTTATCCCAAGAAGTACAGGAGAATTATAAAAAACCTTTTGTTTCATATGAAGAAATAAAGGTTAATTTTTATTTTTCTACACTCTGCTGGCAGCTGTTTAACCATGAAAACCACTAACATAGAAGATGTAATCAGACACCTGCATAATCACTCAGTAAGGTGACTCGTGTGTGACATTTATACGTTTAACTCAAGCTCAAGCAGTCTTACCTTACAATTTTAGGGCCACAGGTTCAAGAACATACTGACATTTCTTGTAAACCAATCAAGTTACCACTATTTAAAATTCATACCGTAAAGCATCGCAGCTTCAGTTTATCTTACACATTTAGTGATTATACCTAACAATACGCAATAGCAAAGGAGGTACACAGAAGCAGGAGAGTATCAAGAAATACCCATTTAGTAATCGGACCTTATGCTGTTGCCCTCAACACCTACCGCTCGTTTAAATGCACTCAACCATCAGAATGTTGCCCCTACGCACTTTGGGTAGATTCACAAATTATTTTCAGCTACTGCCCATTATAACCACAAAATGCTACTTTACGGGTGTATTCTTATCAGATAACTCTGTTTTATACAACTTTGTACAACAAACAATAGTTCAAACAGTCGTGCTGAACATCTTGTACTATTTGAGCGGGTCAGCCATACAATCTTGATAGATGCTCAGAAAAAAAATTGTACATTGAATATGCCCAGCTACACTATTTAACAGATGAGCAGCCAGTAATGTGTGAGGTTTGAAAAGGAAGAAAACGGTAAATGCTGCAAATATACTCTCAACTATTATGCGCCTGGATCGGTTTCAGTTAAGGTTTCGCAAACAAAAAACAATTTTAGCTTTGTAATTTCACTCCACAGAAATATATACTCTCCAAAAAGAAGTATTGATCCTACACATTTAAAAACCCCTAACAGCTTAGCAGAGCACCAGAGATTGACATTGCACTCATATACCTACTCTCTTCTGAAAACCGTGTTACTTACTCCCACGCTATTAAACATTTATTGGTGTCTAAAACCACACAAGTTAAACAACGAAAACGTACATCTTGTACTTTATTGTGTGCAGGAATCCCGTTATACGTCACCGAAGTAATAAGTCTACCCACAAGGCTCTGTGCCATTCTGTTGGGTAGCGGCGCATTTTGTTTCCGTGTTTGAAGGATTGGTTTTTGCACAATAAAATGTTTAAAACTGATGGGAAGTTAAAAATGAATCTTACATGGACTTTGTAGTTGTCAGGTAAGAAGAGTATTTTTGAGGAATCCCTTTAATTATAATTTTTCCTGTCTGGATTAAATTGCTGCTGTGCATTTGTGTTTGGTCTGACTTGTCTGGATATTTGGTCCAGCAACAGGATGGTATGTTGTTTGAAGTTTTGTCTTATATATGTTGTTGGGATTTCAGAGACTGCATTATCGCTAAAGACGAAGAAAACAGTATGTTTAATAATTTGCATAAGAGTGGCATAATATTTCACTGTTATTTTGCTTGTGTTTCTTCTCTTTTCAGCGGTTTCCTGTTGGTGTGTTGCACGGTAGTTTTGACATTCTGATTTGACGTTGTTTTCTGTCATGTGAACTATTAAGATTTAATTCTGAAAATGTATTATTAATGTTCATATGTGCAAGCAACACTGTCTGGGGCATTTAAAAATTCCGAGTCTTTGTTATTAATAGATGCATTTCATTGCATTTTCATCGGGATCATGAAAGTGATCTTTAGCTTATAGCCAGCTTTCTTTAGTAGCTGTGCGAATTTCATTAATTACATTTCTAGTTTACTGTGATTATACATTGCATTATACAGTTATATGCGAGTCTGTAGAAAACCGAGAAAGTAAATTCCCCATATGGTCTTTCTCCAGAAATGTTCTGTACCTTTAGTGCTGTATAACATGACACGCATTGTTTTTTTGAAGCATTTTAGATATGCTGTATTGTTTAGGTCCTGACTATCAAGCTGTAAACAAGTTGCTTAATTGAACATACTGACATACTGTATTTTGTTAGATACTGAATACAACAGCAATATGCACTGCGAGCTGTGAGTTTAATGAATTACTTTTCTTTGTTGAAATATTCTTTTAAGTGCAGGAAGTATGCAGTTTCTTTACAATTTATTGCTTTGAGAAACATTAAAAGTATGTACATAACTAATTTGTATTGCACAGTGATTTGAATATATATAAAATTCAAAATTTGCATTTAAATACATTTTTATACTGGCTGCATTACTTTTTCTTGCACATAAACTTCAAGATTCATGTGCATCACACTTTCCATAATATTTTTAAACATGGATCTTCAGTTGAATGAAGGACAGATTCACTTAAGTATCAAATTTTCTTCGTTACTAAGTACTTTTTCTTCCCCGTTTAATAAAACAAAGTAAAATTAAATAAAACAGTACTCTTGTTGATTTCTGCATGAAGCTGTTTTGTGAAATGTTATGATGAGTTTCTTTTAGTATTGCCACTTGATTTGTAATCTTATGTAGACTAGGATGAGCAAGGTTACATCTCGGAATCTCTGAGTTTTTTCAGTCTTAGTACAGTAAAGTAATTAATTGGACAGGTTGTTGTTTCTGTAGTTGCATGAGCAGTAAAACATTTTAAAACTAGGTACTACTGGAAGGTCTGTTTGAGTGTCATCAGTTAGCTGGCTTTAATGTAGCATGAAGAAGTGGTGGCTTGAAACTACAGTTCTCTGTTTTAAGAAAAGCACTTTTTTTTCCAAGTCTAGTAAATATAATTTAAAATGCTGCAAAAGCTGTGACCACTAATAAAAAAAAAGTAACCTTGTAAAAAAATAAAATAAAGAATAGCACTTAGTTATGATGTTTTGCTATGAAGAGATTTGAAAGGTTAACGGAACATATTTTGCTACTTATTCTGTGTGCTTCTTTTTTAATTCACCTCTGCCTGTCAGCCAACAGTCCTCCCACAGTCATTTGGCCCATTCCAGAGGCAGTCATCCAGGCAATAATCAAGGATTTTCTTAAATTGGCTTAACCCCTTCTTTGGCAGCTGATATGCAAGCCCTCTCATCTGTAAGCATGCAACACATTCACCTTTGGATGTGCACATTCCTGTTTGTGCCCAATGAGGACAGTTGATTGACAGCAGCTTGGGAGTGATAAGTGTATATCCTTACCCCATTTATTATCTCTCTCTCTTTCTTTCTCTTGTAGATACTGCCATTGCAGTTGACTAGTCTCCCCACCTAGGATGGGTGAGCCGATGATGGCTGATGCTTTCACTGCTGGCCTGTTAAAAATTTCAGGTGGTCTGGGTTGTAGTCAGGACTTCACACCTCTGTGCTAGAGCTGATGTTTTACTGCTTAATTTTTTTTTAAGTTTTGGTGCTCTGATGGAGAGATTTTCCTTTCTGCCCATGTAAATGAGAAGATGAAGCAAGTTCATCAAGTACCCTGGGGCTTTATATTGAGTGTATTGAAAATTCTCCCCAGAAGCTAACCTTGCTTTAGCACAGTGTGTGCTTGCTCCTAAACATATTTATTGGTCCTAGATTCTGAGTAGCTCTGATAATGGTTTATTAGATGTCATGTAACATAGTGGTTTATTCTGCTGCCATTATGAATCTAGCAGCTCATCATTGCCAGGTATTGAAGATTGATTTTTGGAGCCTGCGTAACTATATTTGGGCTAGTGCCAATCTGACTCAGCTTATCACTCAAGACTTTACTCTCACTTGCATCTTCCATGGTGACAAAGGTATAATGGAATGTTGAGATGCTTGACTGTGAGCATGCTAAAGTTATAAGTATTTTAGCATATTATGGCACAGGGGACTAATTGTAGGGGCTAGATTTATATGCTTTCAGAAGACTGGCACAAAGATAATTTATCATATTTGCTAACAAACTGCCCACGGGATGGGAACACATACTAGGTTGTTGCACTCTATATATTGTTGATGAACATCCTGGGGATTTCACCTCCTTAACTTCAGGTTTTGTGCTGCTTCATTACACAGTCTAATCTAAATGTATTCTGAGCTACATGAATCCTACTACTGTAACTCTCTCTGCCTTGACTTCTTTGTATTCTAATTTGAATACAAAGCTGCCAGCTAGGGACAAAATGAAGAAGAAATACATGGAAATAGTTGCCACAAAACACACTGTTCTGTAGTTGCTAGTGTAGATCAGAGAGCATGTGCTATATCTTTAAGAAGCACAAAGACTGAGCGTGCACATATAAATGTTAAGCACATGCCATTCCTAGTGCTTACTCTCTGGCTACACTCTCAAAATGGCATGCAGTTAGTTTGTATGTACGTTACTTAAGTTAAAGTCAGTAAACTTCTATTATGATATTGTTGTGTCTTTCGGCTTTTCCCGGTTAGGGGTCGCCACAGCGGAACTCCGATCCGCTAATGATTGGTAGTTGATTTTTATGTGCCGAGTTACCAGCCCTGATGCACAACCTTCACCGAAGGTACACCCATTCATGTATGTCTCCACGCAGAAGACGCTCTAGCTGAGAATCGAACCGGACAGCATCTTACTGGGAGCCGGCAACGCTACCGCAGCACCACCAAGCTGCTTGAATAGAACCCATGAAGACTCTTCTGTTGTGACAAAAGTAGGAGAGTGACATGGTGTCATAACCGGGATCGAAGAGAATAAGATATGGAGCCATGTGGTGCAGAGATGGCTGTGAAAGTAAACCTAAAAAAAACCAGCACGAAAAAGAGCCAGAAAAGAAGCAAAGGTAATGAGAATATGCACAAACTTCTTATTTCATAAAAAGGACAAAACCGGGTATTACTAGGACAGAAAGCGCATTATTTATCAAGCGGGAGGCATAAAAGGCTTATTAACTAAAGGAAATGTTTAAAGTAAAGGTGTTTGATGAAACGATTAACAGAAAAGTAAAACCAGCATGCTTAAAGGTAAAACGGAAATGTTTAGACTTAAACGAGTACAAGAAAAGTACAATGGGTATGAAAAGAGATTAAACGAGCAAAACAAATGTAATAAGGACAAAAAAGGGCACATTAAATGTAAATTAAGCAAGACTACTGCATGTTTTTACGCAAAGTGCTGTTTTGGCATAACTACATTTTCATATTGTATCAAGGGCATAACTGAAGTTATTCGAAATATCTCATTGTGTAAAAGTGCTTATTACTGTGCATGTATTTAGAAGAGTTATTTGTGTGCAAATTGCAACTATTTCATGAAGTGCAGTCAAAGCATAGCCATTTAGAAAAGTTTATTTTGCTAGGTGTGTCTGTTTGCAAACTGCCGCCATTACAGAGTGTTCTTGCACTATAAAGAATTGCCTAGAAAGGTACCGCCATTTTGGGGAAGTTTCAGTGTATTGTGTACTGTTTATTTGCAAAGTGCCATTACTTCAAAATGTTATCAACTCTGAGCTTCTCATGCCTAGTTTGGTCACATTGTGCAGTTATTTGAAGTATTTCTTAAAATGATAAATTACTTTAGCAATACAGTAAGTTCAAAAGCATTCCAGCACTCTAGAAAGTCATTTTGCAAGGTCCATTTACACACAGGCTTTCATAGTGCAGTTATTTGACATGTTTCTTGTACAATAAGAGGTGATTTCGTGCAATACAGTGATTTCAAGAGTATTATAGTGCCCGAGAGAAACTTATTTTGTAAAGTTCAGTTATACAGAGGCTCGTTGCGCTATTGAGCAAAGCTACAAGTACTGGCATAAATTTCCCGCGTATGTGTACGTGTTCGTGGTTGCAAAACCCTTCGCTGGTATGTGTTAATATGGCAGATGGATTTTGAAGCCCTTACCTCTTGTATTTGATCAGAATATTGCAGAGAATTGGAGAACATTTGAGCAAGAGTATGATATTTTTATACAAACAACTTATTCAGATAAAGATGCACGCCCCAAGGCATTCATTTTGCTAAATGTAGCTGGATCAGTGGCCATAGAAAGAGATCATTCATTTGTGTATGCACCAGCAGTGTATGAAGGAGAAGGTGAAAACCATTGTATTGTTGTACAGGCGGAGTCATGGGAAGACCCCGAATGTTTCAAATGCAAGTTCAGAGAAATATTACACCGGAGAGACATTTGTTTTACATGAGAGATCAAAAATCTGGGTTAACTTTTGCAGCTGATATAACAGATATGAAAAACAAGGCTAAAACATGTCAGTTTGGTGACTTAAAACATGAGTTAATAAAGGACAGGCTCGTGTGTAGTATTAATAGTGCTGCTGTGAGAAATATCTTGCCAGATACATGAAGTGACAGAAAAACACAAGTATGCTTGCAAGTGACAAGAGCATGGTTTCAGCAGGCTCCAGAGCAAATGTAGACAGCATGCAGCACATAGCAAACAGAGTTAGGCCTACTAAGCACATGGCAGCCTCCACTTCCGCTGGCTCAAGAAAACTATACAGTTTTCCAGTAAATTTTAAGACCAGTTCAGTTAGAGGAGCATTTCCCTCAGTGAAGTACAAGCATGAATCGGCAAAACCAAGTCCAGCTTTATTGTTACTGTTGTAATTGTAGTGCAAATAATGAGTCTAAGAGAAGTGCTTAGCATTTGGTCAGCAATTTTACAAGTGTAAAAATGGAACCATTTCCAAAAAGTTTGCAAAGCAGGTAAACCTTGCACAGTTGTAAAGGAAGTTCACACAAAAAAGCAGGTTGATCAAGTAAAGACAGCAGTCTGCTTTCTGTGTGGATGGTGCATCAGTAATTGGTGAGAGTGTTGATGTAGTGGCTTTATTGGCAAAGAGTGAAGTGTTCTGTACTGTCCAGACCAATGGTAACTCCACAGAGCTTAAAGTAGACACAGGTTCAAAGTGTAGTATCAGCAGAGACATTTGCTAGCGTGAGAACCAATGAGCAACTCAATATGGCCACTAGTGTGAAACTTGTTGCTTATGGAGGTGAATAGGTTCAAACCGAAGGCTTAGTGATGCTTTCATGTTATTTGGCCAAAAACTGTTACAACTTGTTGTTTTATGTAGTCAGACAACCAGTACAGCCTTTATTGCGTCTCAACAGATAGATAGTTTGAGAATGAATCTGCTTTCTTTTACCAGACAGGTTCCAGACAGGTTCATCACATCAGTGCATCTTCTAATTTTTCTGAAGTCATTTTCTCAGCATGTGCTGATGTTTTCGAGGGCAGGTTGGGCAAACTTCTAGTGGTGTATTCAATGAAGTTAGACCCAAAGGTCACTCCAGTAGTCAGACCAGCAAGAAGAGTTCTGATAGCTGTGCAGGATAAAGTTAAAGCTCAGTTAGACAAAATGGTACAGCAAGATGTAATTTGTCCACAACTGAATGGGTATTGTCTATGGTAGCAGCTCACAAAAAGGCTCAGATGAAATTAGAATATGCATTGACCCAAGAGATTTAAACAAAGCATGGGATAGAAGGCATCATCCAATGCGCACAGTCAGAGGTTGCAGTCCTAATACCAAATGCCACTGTTTTTCTAGTCTTGGATACAAAGAGTTCATTTTGGCAAGTGATGGTTGATTGCAAATCCTCAATACTAACCACTTTTGGTACTCCGTTTGGCAGATACAGATTTCTAAGGATGCCATTTGGAATACATTCTGCAAGTGAAGTCTTTCATCTTGCAATGGAGCAAATTTTTTCATGTTATCCTTATGCCATAGTAGTCGATTTATTGGTTGGAGGCAGTGGTGAAGCAGACCATGACAGAAACCTAAAAAAAGTTAGACAGAGCATGTGAAGTGAACTTGAAGCTCAATCCTCTGAAGTGTAAATTCAGGCTCCTAGAAGTTACATATGTAGGTCATTTGTTTACCAGTACTGGCTTGAAACCAAACCTGACCAAGCAAGCAGCCATTCTTGAGATGTCAGCACCATCCAATGTTCAAGCTCTACAACGATTCTTAGGCATGGTCAACTATTTAGGCAAGTTTTATACCATATTTCAGTGAGTTGACAGCACCTTTAAGAGAGCTAACGTGCAAAAATGATGCATGGTCATGGTTAGAACAGCACCAGAAGGTGTTTGAAGAGCACAAGCAGAAAATTGCCACCCTGCCTACATTAAGATACTGTGACGTGAACAAACCAGTTACTCTTTCCGGTGATGCTTCAAAATTTGGTCTAGGTGCAGTTATACTTCGAGGGCAGACCAGAAGCCTATGCATCTAGAACACTTACCCAAACTGAGATGCAGTATGCTCAAATTGAGAGAACTTTTGGCAACAGTATTTGCATGTTTCAAGTTTCATGATTATATTTATGGTCGAGCTATTCAGATTGAAACTGACCACCAACCTCTAGTTACTATTCTGAAGAAGCCTATGCATTCAGCTCCAGCAAGATTACAAAGAGTGATGCTCAAATTGCAAAAGTACAACTTCAAAATGGTCTGTACGAAAGGCAAACTACTCTATCTAGCTGATACCTTATCCAGATCACCCAAGAATACAACGAAACAGCTTGACTGGGAGACTTTTGACTTTGAAGTGATGGCAGTGTGTAATCTTTCTACCACTAGACTTTGTGGTCATACCAAGACTGATCCAGTTTTGCATAAGCTCAATCACTTCCTTAATGTTGGATGCCTGTCAAAGCAATCTAGTGTACCACTGGAAATGCCAAACCTTTTTTCCCTACAGAGATGAAATGTTGATGGAAGATGGCGTTATTTTCAAAGGTCCTAACATTGTTCCTGCTTTCTTACAACATGAGTATATCCAGATTTTGCATCATGGTCACCCGGGTTCTGCTTCCATAAAGAGGTGAGTGACAGAATTAGCATTTTGGCCTTCATTACTAAAAGACATTGATAAAGTACTTTCTTCTTGTTCATTATGCAGTAGTACTATATCTCACTTGCAAAGTCCAGTTCCTGAACTACCTTGGTCGGCAGTAGCCACTTTTATCTTAGAGTGGAACAATCAGTACTACTTGGTATTGGTAGACTCTTAATTTGAATTGGTTTGAGATTGATCTACCTAATCCAACATCTGCTACTGTTATTACTAAGCTGAAATGTCATTTCTCAGTCCATGGCAGTCCGAACAAAGTTATTTCTGACAATGGTACTAGTCAGTTGTTTCAGAAATTTGCAAGATAATGGGACTTTCTACATTTATTTTTATTTTACATTTGTTGACCGGGCTAGTTTGGCTGGATACATGTCCATTTTCAGCAGAGGCCCGAGGAGAAAAGCTCCACTATATACTGGTACATTACATAAAATACATCACTGTAAGATACATATTATAAGGATCTAAAGAACTATTTGAATGTAGGATAGTCACAGTACAGCAGCATTTTTACAGAAATGTAAAATTCTTAAAATACTTTGTGGATTCCTATTCCCATATTATTAGCAAAAGCAGGAGTAGTAATATTGAAAAGTGAGAAGGTGGTAACACACACAAAGGTCTATACAATATAAATAGTATTAATAGTTATGATAAAACATTTGTGCCAGGGCACAAGTTTTAAGAAATATATTTGCACAGCAGGGAGCAACGTGTAGGTTTAAGTGAGAGGAGAGACGACAGGTTGCAGTAGTGTATCAAGTAAAGAGAAGAGACGTTATAGGAAAAGTAATATCTAAGTGGATACTAGGTGAGCTACAGAGGAGGAGTGAATACTAGTAGTAGAGACAAGTAGAAAAGTAATGGAGAGAAGCTGCAAAGAGAGTTGGGTGCTGAGGTCAGTCAGGATTAGAGCAAGGGCATAGCCAGGTAGATTTGAAATGGTTCCTTAGTTATTTCTTGAAAAGTTTTGATGAGCCTAGGGAGGTCAATTCTATGGGAAGTTTATTCCAGTATGAGCCAACAACATTTGTAAACAAGGTGTCACCAGCTCTATTGTGTGATTTGAGAGTGGTGACTAGCAGTTTGTTTGCTGAGCAGAGGGAAGTAAGATTCCTGTAAGGGGTGACAAGGTTATTAAGTATTGGTGTATTGTTAGGGTAATGGAGAATTTTATAGGTGATAACTAATTGATGGAGGAGAATAAGATTTTGAAGTTCAAGCCAGTCGAGATTTTTGAGATTAACACAATGATGGGTACAAAATGGGGAACCTGTGGCAAATCTGGCAATGCTATGGTAGGCAGTGGCAAGTTTCTAAAGGTTAGATTTTGAAAGGTTGATAAAGGATGGGGGGCATACAATAATGTAGAGATGAGATGAGTTTGGGCTAGAGACACCCTGCTAGTTGGTGTAAGAAAGGGCTTGAGTCTATAGAGGGCACCTATCTTTTTATTAACAGCTTTGATGTTTAGGTCAATGTGGCAATCGAAGTTTAGTTGATTATCTATTGTAAAGCCTAGTAGTTTAGTGGAATAATCAGGTGTAATGATAGTGCCATTGTCAGACATAATAGAGAAGGAGAAGGGGGCAGACTTAAGGGTAGGTGAGAAAAGTAATAATTTGTTTTTTTGGGATTGAGGAGGGGACAGATATGTTGGAACCATTTTTCTGCTGCTGTAAAGACTTTTTGGGTGGAAGAATGGAGTTCAGCTGGAGATAAAGCAGAACAGATGAGAGTTGAATCATCTGCATACTGAATACATGTGGATGTCGGGAGTGAAATACATAGGTTATTTATAAATATGGAGAGAAGAAGGGGACCTAGGATGGATCCTTGAGGGACACTGATAGTGACAGGGAGCTGAGAGGATAGATGGCTGGCCCAAAGCACTGCTTGTTTTCTATCTTTCAAGTAAGAGTCAAACCAGTGCAATGCCATAGAGTCAAGTGAGAGAGATTTCAAAGTGTCTAGCAGAAGTTGATGGTTCACCATATCAAAGGCTTTAGAGAGGTCAAGGAATAAAGCAGAGGATAAAAGGTTGTTATTGCGATTTTTGTTGATATTGTCTGAGAAGGAGAGAAGAGCAGTGGAAGTGCTATGGAAAGGTCTAAAGCCATGTTGGGAGTCTGTAAGTAGGCTATTATGTAAGAGATGATTTAAAAGTTGTTGGTGCATACAACGTTCCATACTTTTAGATAGTGGTGATAGAAGGGCTATGGGACGGAAATTAGTAAGTTCATTAGTGTTTCCTCCTTTATGCAGAGGAATGATGTGTGAGACCTTCCAGAGGGAAGGAATAGTAGATTTGGTTATTGTTCTGTTAATTAAGATGGAGACTGGGTATGCTAGTTCTGCTGCTGCTAGTTGCAGATATTCGGCTGGTAGTTGGTCGGCTGATGGAGTGCATGGTTTAAGTTTTGAGAGTAATTTACGTATATAGGTTGTGGAGACTGTACTAAATTTTAGAGTGGGGGTGTTTATTTGAGGAGAGGTCTTTTGAAGGGAAGTGGGGGGAGCCATGGTGTTTGCTAGAGAGGTGACTGTTTCAGAGAAGAAGTTGTTGAATGTATTGGCAATTATTTTGGGAGGGGTCTGAGCTAGGTTAGTTGGAGTAGGTGTTTTGGTATTCCCTGGATGGAGCAGTTTATTGATTCCTGACCAGAATTTTTTGGGGTTAAGATTTTGATTTTGTTGATATTGAAGGTAATAATTTTTTTTATCAAGATAGGTGAGTTTTTTGTAGTATTTCTAAGGTGTTTGAAGTTTTGATGGACAGTTGGGTTTTTTGTAGCTCTCCATTTTGACCATAGTTCGTTTCTTAATAGCATAGTTTGCTTGGTTTCTTTAGAAAGCCAAGGGGCAGCTTTGGATCCTGTTCTAATTAAGCGAGGGGGGCCGTGACTGTCAAGAATTTGGAGAAATGTGTTGTTGAAGAGGGTAACTGCTTCATCTAGGGGGAGATGTTTTAGAGCTGACCAGTTCATTACGAAAAGTAGGAAGGTTAAAGGTTTTTTTTGTTACGTATAGTACAATAGCTAGCCTGTTTGAGATTGTTATTTTTTTTAGTGATGTAGGTGAGGAGATGGTCGCTGATATTGTCTGGGAGTGTTCCAGTTTTATACAATAGGCGATTGTTGTTGACTAATATCCAGTCCAGGATGGCTTGTTTATTGGTAGTTTTGTGTATCGTGGTTGGGGAGTTTATGGTTTGTTGAAAATTAAAGAGGTTGAGGTGATAGGTGGGTTTTGGTGTTATGCAGGAGTTCCAATCAATATTAAAGTCTCCTAATATTATGGTTTCCTGAGGAAAGTTACAGGAGAGCCAGCTAAGAATGTTTTCAAGTGTATTTAAGTTGTTGCCAGGGAGGATATAGGAACATATTGTATATATGGCTTTGCTTTTATTTATTTGGAATTTGCTGCAGAGTATTTCAGCATTGGCAGGGGAGGGAGGCAGGGAGTCGATTGAGGAAACCTGCAGTTCAGATTTATAGAGTAAGGCAACTCCCCCACCCTTTTTGTTTAGACGATCCTGCCTTAAAATGCTATATCCAGGTGGGGTAATTTCATTGTCTTTGGTACCTGGTTTAAGCCACGTTTCAGTAAGACAGAGGATATCAAATGTGTAGAGGTCAATTAAAATATGGAGTTGTGTGATTTTGTTGTTAATGCTACGAATGTTTAGGTGCGCTATTGTATGAGAGTTAGAAGAGAAAGGTGAACTCAAGAGGTTAGTAGTTTGGTTAGCGAGGGAGTGGTGGAGGGGATTTTCAGGGCCAGGGTTGGGGTGAATGTCCCTGTGTAACAGTAGGAGTGGACGTGCTTTTGAGTTTTTAAAGGGTATTGGGTAGAACTTTTTTGTTGTGATACCTGTTATGGAGTATTCTGTGATAGCGAGGGGTAAGGAAAGGGCAGGTAGACAGGAGGTTAATATAGGTTTGTTCAGATAGAAGGACAGTGGTAGTGTGTTTAGATATATTAGATCTGCTAAGGGTAAGATACTCGTAGGAAGTAAGAGTGTAGTATAAAAGAAGGATGTTAAGGAGTAGCAGTGAGTAGAGTAGTTTAAAAGTGAAGGGCATATTAAGTTTGTTGAGCTTAGCAAGGTTGGAAATTAGTAGTAATTAGGATGGTAGGGGATGGGTGTGGCTAGTACAGGAGTGGACAGTCAGTAGGTGTGAACGAGGCAGGAAAATGTGATTGGAGGTGAGAATGTTGGGGGTGTGGCCGAGCAAGTATAAGGTTAGGGTCACAGTGGGTGGGAATTGTGGGTAGGGTAGGGGAACGGAGTGAGCCCGTATGGCGAACGGAGCGGGAAGAGCCAAGTGAAGGAGAAAGTAGAGAGAGAGAGCAGAAGCTAAGATGTGAAGTAGGTTGAGAGATTGACAGAGAAGTACAGTTGTAGGTAGGGATATAGAAGAATGACAGTAGGAGAAGATAGGTTGTGAGAGGGATAGAGATGGGTGTTTGCTGAGTGGAAGAAAACTGTGGAAAGGTAGTCCTAAGAGAGAATAGTAGGGGAGAGGGCAGTAGAAGAGGAGCAATGGAACTAAGTAGGTAAGATGAGGAGGTGAGTGGCAGGAGAAGCAGGGACAGGAGGAAGGTAAGAGGAGCGCCACCTAGTGGGCAGTTAGATAGAAGCAACACAGTCTCAATATCCAGTTAGGTGGAGGGAGCTTATTGTGAGACAGTAAAAGTGTAGAAATACATAGGGAAGGCAGGGTTGATCAAAAGACAAGAAAAGGGGTGGAATGGGGGAGTTTTGGCTGCAGGCTAACCTGGCAGGGAAGCACGCTGCGACCTACTAGTAATTATCTACTATCTGAAATCTTTACAAGGTTATGAATAACACATACTTTCAAAGAAAGTTCCTTGCTGGGAGCAGATGGGAGTTTAAATTGGTTTAAGAATGTCCTTGGTTGTGGTTTCTTTAGTGTGGCCTTCCGGTAGGGAGCGTTCAGAAGGGTAGAGCAGGATGGGCAGGATCACAGGCGTAGGACACAGCGAAACACTGGAGCCAGGGATGCACAGCAGCCGGGGGAGGTTAGTAGAATAAAGATACATATTACCAGCAATCCTGAGTATCCTCAATCGAATGGCCTAGCTGAGCAAGCTGTGCAGAGTGCGAAACAACTACTTGAAAGGTCAAGACGTGACAATTCAGATGTTTTCTTAAATCTACTTTAACTTGGGAACAAACCATGTGATGATGTTCATGGATCTCCAGCTCAACGACTTCTTTCCAGGCAAACAAGAACTATGCTTCCTATTACTACCAATCTACTAAAGCTTAAAGCCAAGAATCAGACCATCAAGGCTCAATTTATTTAAGAAGCACTCTATCCAGAAGTCATCGTACAACAAGTCGAGCGAACTTCTTCAGTAAGGGAAGGAGAAACTGTCTTACTTCAAACAGAAAAGTTTCGACCGTATAGGACAAGTTGTTGGCAAATGTCCTGAACCGAGATCCTACCTTATAGACTCAGAAAGTACGCAGTACAGGCAAAACCGTAAACCTCTGTTACGTGTACCAGAATCATCATCACAAAATTGTTATAGTGACTTAGACTCTAAATCTCAGAGTGAACCAAATGTTCCCATCTCAGAGGGTGTTCCTACCTCTGATTCCATTGCTCCAAGTAAATCCGAAATCGAACATTTTTCGGAGAACGTGCCAATAGTTAGCCCAATTCCCAATTTTATGTCACACGTTATGGACGAGTATCCAAGCCCAGTGTGAAATATGTTGCAACATGGACTTAACTGTGTATATATGTACTATATCTTGTATAAATGCATGATTAATAATTGTCTGCGATATCTGCATGCCAAAAAAGCTGTATAACCTTGCATGTTTTGTTTTTCAAGAGAAAGGATGTAGATCAGAGAGCATATGCTATGTGCTGTATCTTTAAGAATTACATGAAAAACTGAGCGTGCATGTATGAATATTAAGCACATGCCATTCCTAGTGCCATTTTGAGAGTGCAGCCAGAGAGTAAGCATGTATAATTACAGCAGTTAGTTTGTATATAAGGTACTTAAGTTGGTCAATAAACATCTGTTGTGTTTGTATAAAATAAAGCTGCTTGAACAGAACCCACAAAGATTCTTCTGTTGTGTACAAAGTACGAAAGCGACAGTATATTTTTTTCTTGTAAATTTATGTTGACTTATTTCCTTTTCAAGTTTTGTCAAAAAATTGAAAATTCACAACTTTTAAACACTGAAGGAGTTAGTGGAATTTGTATCTTTGAAAAAAAAAAGTCTGTTAGTGGCTCAACGGGTAACACACTAGCCTTTAATACCGTAAAATCAGAAGACTATAGGTTAGAGTCCTATATTAGGTACTTGGATTCATTTTCTAGTACTTTTACTTTACTGTATTGTAAGGGAGGGCTCTTTAACGCCTTCCTTCCGTTTTTAATTTCTCCCAAGTCTTTTGGGTTTCTAATACCATAACTGGAATGGATCCCATTCCCAAGTCAAAGTACGATTAAAGTTCATCAAATTATATATTTATTATTTATTTATTTTACATTTGTTTACCGGGAAAAGTCAGACTGGGCAGGATTGCCCATTTTCAGTGGAGGCCCGGCGAGAAAAATCTCCAAACAGTAGTATATAGAAAACCTACAAAACTTGCAGTGTTTTAAAAAGTATTAAATACAATAAAATAGAAAGATAAAATAGATAGTAGGTATAGGGAGCATACAGTAAATGGAACATTTGAAAAATTAGTGATTGGTGAAGGTGAAACAAGTATATACACTGTAAAGTACAGTACACTGCAAGAGAGTATGTCTAAATAGATGAAATAGGAATAAAAATGCCATCTGCTCTAAAGACTAGAAGAGCAACAAGAGGATAGATAGGAGAATAGGAGTTGAGTTTAGGAGGATTTGTAAACATTATTCAGAGCAAGTACATGTACAAGACCATGAGTTATTTAAAAGTGACTTAAGAAGGCACTGTGTGTTGTGTACTGACCGGATGATAAGAGGAGTGCATTCTAGGCTTTAGCTGCAGTAGTAGAATGGAGAGAGTTCCCAGAGTTATATTTGCTAATAATTGTATTAATTAGTGCTTTATTGGTACTTCTTAGTAGTTGACTGCTAACATAGTGGTGAAGGAGTCCTTGTATAGCAGGGGTTTTCTTAGGGTGATAGAGGATTTGGTGGGCAAACTAGTATTGTTTCACTCTTTGTCAGCCAGAAGTGCTCTTCGCAGCACCCGCAGTGTGTCCGGTAATGACTTCTTCTGCAGTTCGTACGGGGTTACATGTATTGGAAATGTATCTAAACACAATTGTAGATTCCTTTTTATAACACCTGTTGCTCCTACTGCTATTAGAACTGTGTGGGTATCTTCCACATTGCTCTCGTTTCTGCCTGCAAATCGATATTTTATGACTTTGTGTTTCTCTGTATGCAAGACATTGTAGTCACTGGGTGTGGTGATTTCAATGATCAATGCTACTTTTGCTTTCTTTTCTTGGACTACTGTGACCGGTTTTCTTGCCTCTGTCTTTTGAACTGTTGTTAATGGGTGATCCCATGTGATGTAGACTTCATCATTTTCAGTGACGCTTTATGGCTCATGTTTCCAGTGTTTTTCAGCCACTTCACTACCATAATGTTTGCCATTCCCCAGTGCAACAGTCTTCCCACATTATTATGCCTTTCAATATATGGTTCTTCTGCCATTGGTATGTCACGACCAACAATGAGGTGTGCAACTGTCTCCAACTGTATTTTACAAAACCTACAGTTGTCTGTTTCTCCCACATGTTGAATGGACTTTGTAAACCAGCATGTATGTAGGCCACTGTCTTGGGCCACCAATATTAACCTTTCATCTCTTGGATTGAATTCGCCTCTCCTTAACCATTCCTACATTTGATCCTGATCAACATGAGGTTCTTCCAAAAGTTTTCTATGCTTGCAAGTATATTTATGTATTTTCCACATTTCTTACCTTCTCATCTGGTCCTTTACCTTATATTCTTTCTTTTGTTTTTTGGCACAGTCATTTGCTGCCTGATTTTTATCTACTTCTGGTTTGATTTCCATTCCTGTTTGATGCCGATATGCTTCTGGTAGATTAAGCAGAGTAGTAGTCTTGGATTGTTTCTTCTCGTGTTTCAAAACTTTCACTAGGTTTGTGTCTTGTGAGGTAAGCAGATATGTATGTAGCCCCACAATTGCAGATCTGTTCATGTAGTCCATTTCAAAGAGGCCCATCCCTCCTTCTGAACTGGGAATGGATAATCTTGGTATGCACTGATTTTTATAAATTATTTGGTGAGCATGAAACATCCTTCTTGTTTTCCTGTCTAATTTTCCAACATGTTTTGGGGCCAGTCAGTCACCCCAAAACTGTAAGTTAGGACAGGAAGAGAAAATTGGTTTGTAGCTTGAATTTTGTTCCTAGATGTCAGCACTTTTTTCAGGATTAAGTCTTCTAAAGTATTCCTTACTATGTTTTTGCATTTGTTCATGTTTTATTGTTGATCCTTCATCAGTTCCCAAATATTTATACACTCCCTCTTGTTCAAGTTCTTTTATATCACACTGTTTTCCCAAACTGATGTTTTCTTGGTGCTGCATTTTTCCTGCTTTAAAAGTTGCTTTTGCACATTTATCAAGACCAAATGACATTCTTATATCATCTGAAAAAGTTGACAACTTGCTGTTGACTTTCAGTTCCTTGTCTGAGCTGTACAGTTTTAAATAATTGACAAAGAAAAGTCTTTACACTTTTTGTTGTTTTATATGAGCCAAATTGTAGCCATGGCCTAAGCTGTTAAGACAGCTTAATGGGTTATGGGCAAGGCAGAATAGCAACTGTGACAGAGTCACCCTGAAATATTCCCCCTTGAATTTTTATCCATGGGATAATAATTTGTCCTTTATCATGGCTTAATTGTAAAGTGGTCTGCTACTGTTTCATGGTCACTGTAATGTAGTCAGTGTAGGGTGTATCTTGTACATTTTTAAGCACTCTTCTCCATGAATGTGGGATACTATCAGATGCTTTTTTGTAGTCAATCCATGCCATACTTGCATTCTTCCCCTTTTTACAGTTCTCCTCTGTCTTTATTTAACAACAAATGATCCTTTGTTCCATATGACTTTCTTTTATTGCTCTTTTGTTCTGTTGCCATAATTGAGTTTTCTTCTAAATGACTATAAACTCTGTCAGCATCAGTTCCAGTGTATAGTTTATACTTTGTCAGAAGGCAAGTTATTGGCCTGTAATTAGCCAGGTTGGTGTCTGTATGGGGTACGCATATAAATGGTTCTTGCTAATGGCTAAATCTTCATGCAGAGATGTTAATACTTTTAACCTGAAGTTAGGTACTGCATCTGGGCCTGGTGTTTTCCTGTTAAAGGCTTTTCTTAACTTTGTTTCAGTCTCTCTGGCTGTTACTTCATCCTATTTCATATCCAGTTCCTTTAAACTTCTTCTTCTTTCTTTTATTTCTTCTGTGCATTTAGAATCTTTAAGTTCCACAGGATCTTCATAAATACTTCTCCAGAATATATCTGTTTCTTCTTTTTGATGGTCTTTAAATTACTTTTACCTTATTTCCCATTTCTTTATTAATTTTTTTGGGTCATTAGTAAATTGCTTATTTTGTACTTTTCTTTATATTTATCTGCGTATCTTCTAGTGTTTTCACCTGTGCTGAAATTTTTAGTTTATTTGTGATGGTGGTGCATGATGGATCATTATCTGTTCTAATACTGAGCATTGCTCTTTATCACGTCTGTCTTTCTAAGTATTTTTGTTGATTTGTCTCCTCCTCTGTACTCTTCTAACAGTGAAACTTTGTCTTAATTGCTTTATAGTTTTCTCTATTCGATACTTCCATGATGGCATTCGATTTCTCCCCTTCCTTTCCTTCACTACCCTGTGTTCCTGTGGTAGAACTTTCAGTTATTAATTTTAGCTGCACAGTAATATATCTTATTTACCTCTGTTATATCCAGTGGATCTCTGTAGACAGTCCTAATTACTGTGTTCATTTGTTTTATCAAACTTATGACTTTTTGGGTTTTATTGACCTGCTGACTTTTTGGGTTTTATTGACCTTCTGCAGTCTATTTCTTTCATGAATTTAAATATGTCTGTTTATCTCTTAAACCAAGCAACTCTTCTCTTGGCTCATTTTCTTCTAAACTGAGGGCACATTTTTTTTGTTTTCCATTTCCTGTGGGTATTCTGTAGCATCTTCCTGTGGCACATTCTCTTCAATTTGTTCCTGTGCCATCCATTGATCTTTCATATGGGAACTCACTGGCCTGTCACTTCTCAACACTGACTGCGTCAGAGTTTCCAGTTTCCTGTTTCTTCCCTTGTTGTCCAGCTTCAAGTGAACATTTTGTACTGGTTTCCTGTGGAAGGCTGCAAAATATCTTCATATGGCACCTGACCAATTGCTTCCCATTCTACTGGTTTCCCCTTAATTTGGCTGTCCATTGCTCTATCCTGTTCTGGTGCGTTCTGAATTAGATTTTCTACACTGAATCCTTCACTTCTCAGGTACTCCATAACCTCAGTTTCTACTTCTTTAACTTCTCCATTGCTAATCTCCTTTTCTACTTTTTCTCTCCGTTTTCTTATTTTTTTCTATTGTAAAGTTTTCCATGTCCAAGTTCCTTTCCCTGTATTTCTCTTCAAATGTCTTTGGTGCTGCTCTTTTTGTATTAACAAGTTTTGCTTTCTCCTTTGTATAGATATTACACCATATTAAAACATTTTCTCTCCCATGTCCATATTTCTTCTTCAGATATCTCCTGATCTTGTTTCTCCTTATTTTGGGGACTTGTTCCATCATGCTGTGATGTAACCTGTGTTAGACCTTCTACATCAAATCCTTCACTTTGCAGGCACTCCATAACTTCAACTTCTATTTTGTTTTAACTTCTACTTTACTAATCTTCTTTTCTACATTCCCTCTTTGTGATATTTTTTATTGTGAAGTTTTCCATATCTGGATCCTTTGCCTGTATTTCCCTTTGAATATCTGTGGGGCTACCTTATTTATATTGATTAATTTGACTTTCCCCTTTGCATAAATATTGCACCATATCAAATCTCTGTTTTCTTCCTTCCTCTTTGCCTGAATTGGTGATAACTCGGGTAGATATGAATGGTCCTTCATCACCTAGTAAAAGAGTAAGGTAATTTCCTTGATACCTTTGCCAAGTTTCCCTCCAGACAATATGAACACTAGCTTGTTTCCCTAATGACATTTAGCATTTCCCCCCTTGCTGCTGTTTTATATATTCTGACTGCTTAAGTGAGCCGTTTTCCTTTTGAAACTGCATCGTGTATTAGAAGGGTTAGAGAGCTTGCTGTTGGTAGTAGCAGCTCATGTGGTAGTTGCTGTAAGATTAATCAAAGTAGTAGATGTTTTTGGCTGATCTTTTGCAGAAAGGTGTTTTATGTTTTGGCAAAAGCTATAGGCAGTTGTGTGATGTCTCAAAAACTGATATTTTTTGCTCCTCAGCTTAGAGTTGAGGGGTGCCAGATCGAACAGCGGCACCAGATGCTAGATGAACCAGCTACAGCTCTGGTTCCATGTCGTATAAAAAGCAGTAAGAGTCCTCTTGAAGGAAGTAAGGAGGACTGTTTTGATACACTGCAAAATGGTAAATGGAGAAAAAGAAGACAATTATGTGGACAGATGGTAGAGAGTGACCCAATGGCAACAGCATGCAGGCAGATCAGTTGAGTACGACTCTAGCAAGTGACTGTGAGAACACTAGTAATCATGAGTTGGTTCCATCCCACGTTTGGGGAGGGTACTTAAAATGATTAAGAAAAATGCCACAGCCATTCCAAATTTACACAGACAAATTAAGGAAAAAAGTTTAACACTTTCATGCAAACAAATCTGAGGACTTCATTAGAACTAAAGTTCTGATAGAACCATGAATTTCTTCAAATAAATAACATTTGTGTTAAAAAAAATACAAGTAAGTTACGTTTTGAGATCAGCTTATTAAAATCAGTAACATGTTTTCCATGGAAGTAACTAAACACTCACGTCGTAAAAAATATATCAAGTAGAGAATTATTAAAAAAAAAAATCCTACTTTTAATATACTTTTTATGGAAGTGTGTTCATTCAAGCCTGGATGTATCAACTTGTAATCTTAAATTGCCTGTATTATTTCTTCCCAGATATCCCATCTAGTGATTTTTCAATATGTTCAAGAACGCAGAATAAAAAGATGCGCTGTCATAAATGTCTTCATATGTTCCTAAGGGTTCTTTCCATTTTGTCCACATAAAAACATGAGCAAGTTTGACAAATTGCATCATCCCCTTGGAAACACTGGTAAAAACATTTCTAATGTTAATACTCTTGTTTAATGTTAGACTTTGGTCTTCAAAAATGTACGGACACTGTTTACAATAATTGCATTGTTTATACCCACACATCTTGAAGTTAGGTTTTTGGCAAAACTTTTTTTTTTTTCCTCAAATAGTCTTTTAAAATGTAAGCCTCTTTTGTAAAAGAAATGTGGGTGAAACACCTATATTTATTATCACTGTCATCGCTATGTACTAATATTCACCAGTTTTTCTTAATATTTTTTCTATTCATAGTATCAAAACTAATTTTTAAAATCATGGCCTGTTCTAATCATTGCTGCTGTTCTTGTAAGAAATATTTTGCCCTGAACCCAACAAAGAGGTAAAAAAAAATCTCTTCACTTCCTCATAATTTTGTTATAAATTTCTTCTAAAAACTACAGGGATAACCCCTTTTGATGAACATCTCAACCAGAATATTCAGTTCTCTGTAGTGATAAGAAATCATCCTTGCTTAATATATAATTTCTCATTAACTAGGGCTTTTTTGACTTGAGAGGTGACCGCTATTAAAATGTAGTGGAGAATATGTAGGTTGGCTTTTCATATAAATGGCTTTTATGATCTCCACATCTGAATAATAAGTCTTGTTGTTTGTTCATAAGTAAACTTAGAAAAAGTAGTAGGTACATTGCATTAATGCAACAAAGAAACCATTCCAATTTGTCGGTAGAATGTTGTATATATATATATATATGTGTGTGTGTGTGTGTGTGTGTGTGTATATATATATATATATATATATATATGTGTGTGTGAATTATACCTCTCAACCTCTTAGGGCAAGAAGTCTGTAGAAAGCCGTAAATAATGGTGGGACAAAGACCCAAAAGTATTGACACTTTTTTTTTTTTTTTTTTTAAATATTGCTCTTACAAACTTTGAAAGTTGATAGAATAACAGGTTGTGCATTGGCATTAATTTTCTGAAGGGTATGAAGTCTGAAACTCAAATGTCTGCCATTATTATCTGACTTTAACTTTCAGTGATTTGCCAGAAGGCCACAAGTTTATGAGAAACGGACCAAAAATATGAGGCAGAAATCTGGACATTGTGCAAAAGTTGGGAGGTATAGTGTGTGTGTGTATATGTTTTGGGTCTATATTAGAAGACTGACATTTGAAAATGTCGAGTCATCTGTAGTCTACACGAAAATGTCAAACTCTAAGTTTGTTGAATGGCCAAATCACTTGGAAAGAAATCGGTTGGCCGTTCTGTCACACGTGCCCTTTCCCTGGCTGTAGTGCAGTCTCAGCGTTAGAATATTTAGTTATGGGGGTGTTGGGGTCCCACTTAAATATGTTTGTTTTTATGTGGTGGTGTTTGTTGGCCTTCCGATTTCTTTCCCTTGGAAAGAAATCAGTGATTTGGCCATTCGACATTTTCGTGTTGAGTAAAGGTGACTTGACATTTTCAAATTTCTATTATATGCTTTAGACCCTATATATCGCACGCCCAACATGTATACCTGTTGTGTGTGTAATATATGTTAAAAAAAAAATGCACTAAGAACGAACTTCGTGACACAAAAGCATTCAAAAAGAATTAAAAGGAAAACACCAGCAACTCTTGTATTATTTAGCACTTTCGTCTTTTTTAATATCAAGACTCCGCATGACATATCTTGATATTCAAGAAGATGAAAGCATTAAATAATACTAGAGTTGCTGGTGTTTTCCTTTCAATTCTTTTTGAATGCATTTGTGCCACAAAGTTCGTTCTTCGTTTATAGTTTCACTTCAGAATCTCGACCTGCTGAAATATTGAACTACAGCAGCTTGAGACCGAAGTGTCGAAACTGCACTTGCATGAAAGTGCCGAATGCAGAAATATCAAATCTGCAGTTGTGGAGGCGCACACATGACGTGGGATTCCCTGTGTTCGTAATGTGTGGTTTGGTATGTAGGTGTAGCTAGAGATTCAGATAAGTGAGGTTTTACTACGGGTTTTGGGTAGAGGTTTTAGTGTGTGTGTGTGAGTGTGCTTGGAGTTTTGAGGTGTGGATTTGGGATAGGTAGGTCAGATTGCGAGTGTGTAAGTGTTGAGAGTGGTGGTATTTGTACGTATGTGATGTGTGTTTGTGCAGGGGCAGTGTAGAATGTGTAGTGGTGGTTTTTGTGTTTGTGTTTTTAGTGTGACCTCAGAGTTGGTATATATATATAAATAGCAGGGGTGTGGGGGGGGGCACAGGGGGGCTTGTGTGTTTGTTTTGTTGTGTATGTTGTGTTAGTATGTAGTGTAGGGAAGACTGTGTATGTGTGCTTGTTTGTGTGTGGAGTGTGTATGTGGGCAGTCGCAATTTCAAATTTCGCACTTTTGGGGTTTCGGTCGGGTTTTTAAATTTTCGGCCTTACAGTCTCGAGATACTGAATTTCAATATTTCAGTATTCGGGATTGTAAAGTGAAATATATAATATCGTGTGTGTACACGCGCGCATGTGTGTGTGTATTTATATATATATATATATGTTCTGTGATTATATTCTGCTATCTCTAGTAGTTTTACCTACATAAAAGTATGTGAAATAACATTTTTGCTATTACAGGCAAAATGTCCTGAAATTTCTAAATTATTACAATGCTTAAAAAAATAACTATTGCAACAATAAATACATTTACTACAGAACAGTTGCCACATTTAAACATACCCTTCTTAGAACTTCTGACAATTTTTTAATTATTAATGTTAATTATCTTTATGTTCTTCAAAGTTACTTTTAAGGTCCTGGTCTTCCTGAAACAAAAATCAGGAAGATCACCCAGAATTTGATAAAATTCTCTGTTACCTTGAATAAGATACCAGTTGTTGTTTAAAATATCAAAGCCGAAAGACACAAACAAACAAACCATATGTGTCACTACTTGTAGGTAATGGAAAACTTGGCCAGAATCTGTTACTGAACTGCTGGGGTTATTATTCTTATTTTTAGGAATATATCTGTGTCTTAAAATGGGCTTGAATTTAGTTAATCTTTGACTATTGATTTCAAGAAATTTGTCATTAATCAATTCTGCAGGTTAATTTCATTTGAGAAAGTTTAAAAGCTCACATTCCTTCAAAAACCTGTCATCGTTACTAAATAATTTGAGCTAAACTTACGAACTGTCCTTTTACTTTAACTTTTATGAACATAGGGTGCTGACTGGTATTTTCAAAAAAATTATTTCTGAACATCTATTTTCGGAGAAGATTCAAATGAAATTAGTCTGCTTTTATCTAAATTAATTTTTACATCTAAAAATTGAACTCTTTTTCCACAGTTGGAAATAGTAAACTTCAAAAATGTTAAATTGTCTGACAGTTCTTTAGAAAAAAAACTAAATCTAATTTTATATGTTGCCATACAAAAAATCCTCTATGTATTTTTTAAATAATTAATTCAAAAATACCTAGGAACGTTTAAGTAAAACTTGATAGACTGGACAGTGGTGTTAAACTCATAGTCTACATATTCTGATAAATTTTCTGTCTTGGTGTTCCTTGAAGAAACATTGTGCCTAAAAGGGGGATTCGTTTTCATGCTCACGCATATATATATATATATATATATATATATATATATATATATATATATATATATAAACACACACACACACACCAATAAACTTTTTAACTTGTTCTAATGCAAAAAATTTGAATATAGAATGACTTGAATAAATGATACTGTGCTTTGCAATAGCATTTTTAAAATCACTATTATTTTGTTGCGGTAATTTTTTTCCCAACAATCTTTTATTAGTTTACCTGCATAGACATATGGACAGACTTCTTTAGAATGAGTTAGAGTTCATTGGTGACGATGACACATTTGTAGACATTCACATGCTTTGATGGCAGCTATTTTTAAGAGCTAATGTCCTTCCAGGACACAATCTTGATGTAATATGTGTCCTTAAATGGTATGGCCGGAAGTGATGTCATGTTTCTAAATATTTTGGTGGTCTTTTGTGATAGGTTGCTTTATTGTGTTCATGTATGTATATAGTAAGAATTTTTATTGATCATGTTTCTGAAGAAGTTTTCACATAAATTGAATGAAAGTGCTCAAAGTGTTAATCGGTTCTGTTGTGGTTCTTCCTAATCCTTTAAGTGTTTTAGTGTGTGTGTGGTAAGTATGTATGTATGTATGTGTGTATGTATGTGTATATATATATATATATATATATATATATATATATATGTATAGGTATAAATTTATTGGTATACGTTGTGTTTGTGTATATAATATATAGTGTATGTAATATAGGTATGTGTATATGTAGGTATAGGTGTGTGTACGTATATATGTATGTGTAGTGTGTGTGTGTGTGTGTGTGTATATACATATATACATATATACGTATATATTATGTGTGCGTACGTATATATGTATGTGTAGTGTTTGTGTGTATGTGTGTGTATATGTGTATGTGTATGTGTGTGTGTGTGTGTGTGTGTGTGTGTGTATATATATATATATATATATATATATATATATATGTACAATAAAATATGTATGTAGGTATGTATATACATTTTTGGCTCTATTTCATATAATTGAAATCCCAAATTGTTGAACTTTAAAAACATTGAGATGAAATCATTGTAAGCACAGAAAAGTGAAATTGCAGACTAGCGAATCTTGTAAACTCAAAATACCTTTTGCTCTTGTCAGAAAGCTTTCTTATGCGTGCAGGTCTTGTTGCATTCATAAGAACATGTTCTGCAAGTAATGTAATAAAAGAAAACAAAAATATAACTTTCTCAATGTTTTTGCAGGTTGCAGGCCTCCTTGCATCCCCCCCGCTAATTAAATATATAAATTCTGAGATAATGCTACAGTTGGGGAAAAAAGGAAATTTCCTGATCTTCACTTTTCTGCAATCTCTCTATTCAGTTTTTCTTTGTTCCTTTTGCATTGGTAAGAACAGATTCTACAAGAAATGTGATCTGCATTCATAAGAATGCTTTGTGACATGCCCAGATGCTTTTTTGAAAGAATGTACTTTCCTTAAGCAACTGTCATGGAAAAGCACTATCCTGAAAAGCTCATGGTTTCCAGCTTTAACCAAGTAGTTAGTAACAGAGACTCTCATTATCATCCCATACTGAATTACGGCTTTAACACCCAACCCAAAACCAACAGTAGTGACAACCTCTGCTTCCTCTTACCCATTTCTCTGGACTACGCCAGTATAAGGGACAGTGTCCAAAGTAACTTGGGCATTATACACGCCATCCAAGAGCTGAGTTGAGCCCTAGGTCTAACACAGACAGTTTGTTTTTAAAAGGACTAAGCCCCTCAAATACCTTTTTGATTCAGACCAAAAGCTGCAAAGAAATACTGGAATCATATCCCTTAGGTATGCACAGCTGTGGACGCTGCAGTAGCTGTCAATATATTACCTTGGTTGTCCATTTTACCCTTGAGGTGTGCAGTTTCGCAATCTTCTTCCATGACCGCTATGATTACACGTCCAATAACATTGTCTACGAGGTGGTGTGCTCCCAGTGCAGCTCTTTCTACATAAGCAAAACCATGTGGAAACTCAGCACTGGAATTAGAAAGCACTACCAAGCTATCAAAACCATGGACCTCAGAAATGTACTAGCCAAGCACAGTACATACTGCTCACTTTTCTCTAATTTTAAGATGTTCTTCGTGTTTCACTGTTGCAGTCATCACATTTGGGTTATCTGCTTGCAGTAGCCCTCAGTTGGCCTGATTATCAAAGTCTTGGGTCCTGCGTCGGTTGCTGTCTCATCTTCTGTGACGTTAGGTAGTCAGGGATATAAAGCATGCAGCCGATGCCATTACATCAGTCTTTCTTGCCGTGCGGTGCCCGAAACAGAAGCAGTTGGCAAGTGCCGGTTGGCCAACTCCTGAAATTTTCGTTTTCGAGTTTCAGAACCGAAGTCTTAACTAAAGCTAAGTACCCCGTTGGGGAAGGAAACTTTTTCTTGCTCTAAACCGATGTCAGTAAAGTCATTCATTTTATTTCTTGTGGAAAGTAAATACCTCACAAAGATTTTCATCCGTACTGTATTCCTTGCCTAGGCCCTGACCACGATGCACCTTGCTGTCGGTTTTATGCCTTATTTAAGCAACAAACTATTCATTGTCGGTATATTTACGCTTCTAAATATTTTTGTACTCTGTTCAGTTATCCAGATATGTCTTGGGTAAGCCATCTGACTACCAACATTCCGAAAAAATGCAAAGATAAAGACAGAGACAGGCCACCTAGGTCCAAAGCTGCCGACGATGCTTCTAAGCCAGTCGCCAGTTCGCCGGAACTTGGTGAGGTGCTTTCGCAGCCCCTGATACCTGCTACTTAAGATTTGCAGGCCTCTACTGAGACCCTTTCGTGGCCCGGTATGCCGCGAGATGCTTCAGCTGTGGAACCTGCAGATGTCTCTACCTTGGATGGGTCTGGAGCCAGTGTGCAGGCACCGGCTTCTGAGGGTGTATTCAGGCCTACTGACTTGCATATTAAACCGACACCATCTTCTTCTTCAAGGCCTAAAACTCAAACCATGCTTAGAAAACAGATGCCCAGACTGCATGGTCAGGCCTCTATGCCTAAAAAACAAATGTTAAGAATGGCTGAAGACCTTATTACTTTAATCAGGGGAAGCCAACCTTCCCCCTCTGAGACCTATGACTGAATTTGCTTTTGATACTTATGACCAGGATTCTGAAATTTCTATTTCCTCTGATGACCAGGATTTACCCTTATCTACCTATGAGGATTCTGATGCAGAGGACTCTATTCCCTCTGCTTTCCCCCAGATGATTTCTCTTTTGGTGAAACCCTGCATACTCTTAGGGAGCACTTTCGCTGGGAAAACCAGGATTACTCTGATTCTAAAAAGAGGCTTAAGGATTTCTTACTCCTGCCCCAACACAGGCCGTTGGCTATCCCTCCTGTACTAGACATTGTTGATGATGCCTTTTCGGCATCTAGCTTGGCCCCTGACTCTCTAACTCCCGCTCCCAGAAAGCCTGATAGATATTAGAGTTCCTGACTCTCACAAGTTCCTTTTTTAAAAATCCTACTGCGGATCCTGAGAACATTTCAGAGGATCCTGAGAACATTTCACAGGGACCCAAGGGCATTAAGGCTACTACTGCCAAAAATCCTACCCCCTCTGATAGAGACTCCAGGGTGCTGGATAGATGGGGTAAGAAAGTATACACTTCTGCAACTTTGGCCATTAGGGCCTTAAATTGCCAGTTTTATTTGTTAAAGTATCGGCAGCATATTATTGGATTGCGTAAACAGATCATGTTAAAGCTAAACTGCTGGATGCTCCCTTAAATCTGAACTGCCTGTTTGGCAACAAAGCAGAAGTAGTTCTTAAAAGGATGGAGGAAAAAGCTAAATCTATGCAAACTGTTAAATATTTCTTACAAGTACAGCCTCCAAGATTTAGTAGGCATTGTCCCCTCTAAGAATTGGTCTTTTCCTGACTCTTCCATGCCTTCTCAGCCCAAACCCAGAACCAGCAGAACACCCATGCTTCAGTCCCAGTGTACGCACAGGACTAAGCAGTGGGGGGGCTCCCACTTCCAAATCAGGGAGTAGTAAGACACCCCCCCCATGGTAAACTGTCTCAGTGACTTAACCTTAAAACTTCCAAGCACTTCAAAACTGACTGCTCCTTTAGGGGGAAAGATTGCTGTGCAGGCAAAAAACTGGGAACTCATTACCCAGGACAATTGAGTTTTAAATAGTTTCCCAAGGATACAGATTTCACTTCCACACGTTACCAACCCCTAACAGTTGGCCAGATCTACCCCCAAATCAGTGGGCAGAGGCTCAAAAGCAAGTACTCTCTCTCTTAAGCATAAAGGCTATTTAAACTGTACCAGAAAATGAAAAGGGACAAGGTTTCTACTAAATACTTTTCCTGGTACCCTGGACCTTTCTATCTCAAACACCTTTATGGTGATGCCAAAATAATTCAAGATGCTAACTCTTCACCAGTTACTTCCTATGCTAGGCAAAGATGCCTGGCTGGCAACACTGGATTTAAAGGAAGCCTACCTGCACATCCCAGTCAGGGAATCTTGCCGAAGATACCTACGCTTCAAAGCAGGCTACATGCACTGTCAGTTCTCTGCATTGACCTTTGGCTTATCTACTGTGCCGAGGGTATTCACAAAGTGCCTAGCTCCAGTCATCGCATTTTGCAGGCAAAGAAATATTCAGATGTACCCATACCTGGATGATTGTCTAATTCGGACAGAAAGCCGGGACATACTTTTGAATCATCTGGCATTTGTACAAAAGGTGCTAACTTATCTGGGGTACACCATAAACGAAATGAAATCACATCTTGTACCCTGTCAACAAATTATATTCCTGGGAGCAAGCTTGAACACAACTTCCCAGATGCCTTTCCTCATGCCAGAGAAACAAATTCATTTGACAACATACTTCAGACTAATGGCCACAAAAGCCCTGCTATCTGCAAAGCAAATACTGCAAGCCTTGGGGTTCATGGCCTCCTACATTCAACTAATTCCATATGCAAGACTGCATATGAGGAAACTACAATGGTATCAACATTCTCAGGATCTAGAAGCAATGATTCCTATCATATCTTGCCTACTGTTAGAGTTCCTTTGGTGGGCAGAGGCCTGCCACCAAAACAAGGGACTACCATTCACTCTACCCCCAGCCGCCCAAACCCTAACCACAGACGCCTCAGACTATGCATGGGGGGCTCACCTGGCAGGGAAGTTCATTCAGGGGGGCTCACCTGGCAGGGAAGTTCATTCAGGGTAAATGGAACCGAAGTCAAATGCACCTGCATATAAATCAAAAAGAAATGTTAGCTGTACAGAATGCTTTGACAGCCTTCAAGGACCACATTCTTCCAGGAGAGTTAATGGTGAAGACGGACAGCACCACTGTTATGTAGTACATAAGCAGGGGGTACCCATTCTTACCCCCCTCTGCAGACTAGCCATGGCTCTGTGGAATGCAGCCTTGAGCTACCAAGTGCATCTACAGGCTCAATTCCTGCCAGGAGAACTAA